>NC_068389.1:2020000-2252500 GCF_023724105.1 Carassius gibelio
TCTTTCCTACTTTTATAATGTACTGGCGAGTAGATTGGCTGATCTTTAAATAGCCTTCTCTTTGCAGCAGTCTTCGCTTATGGCCATACCAGCCTGGCTATGCCAGATCTTGTCTGATCTCGGAAGCTAAGCAGGTTTGGGCCTGGATGGGAGACCGCCTGGGAATGCCAGGTACTCTAAGCTATTTTGAAATTTTTCACTTAGTATATAATAAATTTGGCAAAAAATAGAGTCAGTGCCCGATCTCTGAATATAAGCAGGTTTGGGCCAGGTTAGTACATGGATGGGAGACTGCCTGGGAATACCAGGTGCTTTAAATTTTTGGATATTTTTCACAAATTATATAATAATCTTGCAAAAAAAAAAAAAAAAAAAAAATAGAGTCAATGCCCGATCTCTGAATCTTAGCAGGTTTAGGTCTGGTTAGTACTTGGTTGAAAGACCGCCTAGGAATACCAGGTGCTTAAAGCTTTTGGAATTTTTTAACTTAGTATATAATAAATTTGGCAAAAAATAGAGTCAATGCCCGATCTCTGAATATAAGCAGGTTTGGGCCAGGTTAGTACATGGATGGGAGACTGCCTGGGAATACCAGGTGCTTTAAATTTTTGGATATTTTTCACGAATTATATAATAATCTTGCAAAAAAAAAAAAAAAAAGAAGAAGTCAATGCCCGATCTCTGAATCTTAGCAGGTTAAGGTCTGGTTAGTACTTGAATGATAGACCGCCAAGGAATACCAGGTGCTTTAAGCTTTTGGAATTTTTTCACTTAGTATATAATAAATTTGGCAAAAAATAGAGTCAGTGCCCGATCTCTGAATATAAGCAGGTTTGGGCCAGGTTAGTACATGGATGGGAGACTGCCTGGGAATACCAGGTGCTTTAAATTTTTGGATATTTTTCACAAATTATATAATAATCTTGCAAAAAAAAAAAAAAATAGAGTCAATGCCCGATCTCTGAATCTTAGCAGGTTTAGGTCTGGTTAGTACTTGGTTGAAAGACCGCCTAGGAATACCAGGTGCTTAAAGCTTTTGGAATTTTTTCACTTAGTATATAATAAATTTGGCAAAAAATAGAGTCAATGCCCGATCTCTGAATATAAGCAGGTTTGGGCCAGGTTAGTACATGGATGGGAGACTGCCTGGGAATACCAGGTGCTTTAAATTTTTGGATATTTTTCACGAATTATATAATAATCTTGCAAAAAAAAAAAAAAAGAAGAAGTCAATGCCCGATCTCTGAATCTTAGCAGGTTAAGGTCTGGTTAGTACTTGAATGATAGACCGCCAAGGAATACCAGGTGCTTTAAGCTTTTGGAATTTTTTCACTTAGTATATAATAAATTTGGCAAAAAATAGAGTCAATGCCCGATCTCTGAACAAAAGCAGGTTTGGGCCAGGTTAGTACTTGGATGAGAGACCGCCTAGGAATACCAGGTGCTTTAAGCTTTTGGGGTTTCTTTCCTACTTTTATAATGTACTGGCGAGTAGATTGGCTGATCTTTAAATAGCCTTCTCTTTGCAGCAGTCTTCGCTTATGGCCATACCAGCCTGGCTATGCCCGATCTTGTCTGATCTCGTAAGCTAAGCAGGTTTGGGCCTGGTTAGTGCCTGGATGGGAGACCGCCTGGGAATACCAGGTACTGTAAGCTTTTTTGAAATTTTTCACTTAGTATATAATAATTTTGCCAAAAAATAGAGTCAATGCCCGATCTCTGAATATAAGCAGGTTTGCGCCAGGTTAGTACATGGATGGGAGACTGCCTGGGAATATCAGGTGCTTTAAATTTTTGGATATTTTTCACGAATTATATAATATTCTTGCAAAAAAAAAAAAAAAAAAAAAAGAGTCAATGCCCGATCTCTGAATCTTAGCAGGTTTAGGTCTGGTTAGTACTTGGATGAGAGACCGCCAAGGAATACCAGGTGCTTTAAGCTTTTGGAATTTTTTCACTTAGTATATAATAAATTTGGCAAAAAATAGAGTCAGTGCCCGATCTCTGAATATAAGCAGGTTTGGGCCAGGTTAGTACATGGATGGGAGACTGCCTGGGAACACCAGGTGCTTTAAATTTTTGGATATTTTTCACAAATTATATAATAATCTTGCAAAAAAAAAAAAAAAAAAATAGAGTCAATGCCCGATCTCTGAATCTTAGCAGGTTTAGGTCTGGTTAGTACTTGGTTGAAAGACCGCCTAGGAATACCAGGTGCTTAAAGCTTTTGGAATTTTTTCACTTAGTATATAATAAATTTGGCAAAAAATAGAGTCAATGCCCGATCTCTGAATATAAGCAGGTTTGGGCCAGGTTAGTACATGGATGGGAGACTGCCTGGGAATACCAGGTGCTTTAAATTGTTGGATATTTTTCACGAATTATATAATAATCTTGCAAAAAAAAAAAAAAAAGAAGAAGTCAATGCCCGATCTCTGAATCTTAGCAGGTTAAGGTCTGGTTAGTACTTGAATGATAGACCGCCAAGGAATACCAGGTGCTTTAAGCTTTTGGAATTTTTTCACTTAGTATATAATAAATTTGGCAAAAAATAGAGTCAATGCCCGATCTCTGAATATAAGCAGGTTTGGGCCAGGTTAGTACTTGGATGAGAGACCGCCTAGGAATACCAGGTGCTTTAAGCTTTTGGGGTTTCTTTCCTACTTTTATAATGTACTGGCGAGTAGATTGGCTGATCTTTAAATAGCCTTCTCTTTGCAGCAGTCTTCGCTTATGGCCATACCAGCCTGGCTATGCCCGATCTTGTCTGATCTCGTAAGCTAAGCAGGTTTGGGCCTGGTTAGTGCCTGGATGGGAGACCGCCTGGGAATACCAGGTACTGTAAGCTTTTTTGAAATTTTTCACTTAGTATATAATAATTTTGCCAAAAAATAGAGTCAATGCCCGATCTCTGAATATAAGCAGGTTTGCGCCAGGTTAGTACATGGATGGGAGACTGCCTGGGAATATCAGGTGCTTTAAATTTTTGGATATTTTTCACGAATTATATAATATTCTTGCAAAAAAAAAAAAAAAAAAAAAAGAGTCAATGCCCGATCTCTGAATCTTAGCAGGTTTAGGTCTGGTTAGTACTTGGATGAGAGACCGCCAAGGAATACCAGGTGCTTTAAGCTTTTGGAATTTTTTCACTTAGTATATAATAAATTTGGAAAAAAATAGAGTCAGTGCCCGATCTCTGAATATAAGCAGGTTTGGGCCAGGTTAGTAAATGGATGGGAGACTGCCTGGGAATACCAGGTGCTTTAAATTTTTGGATATTTTTCACAAATTATATAATAATCTTGAAAAAAAAAAAAAAAAAATAGAGTCAATGCCCGATCTCTGAATCTTAGCAGGTTTAGGTCTGGTTAGTACTTGGTTGAAAGACCGCCTAGGAATACCAGGTGCTTAAAGCTTTTGGAATTTTTTCACTTAGTATATAATAAATTTGGCAAAAAATAGAGTCAATGCCCGATCTCTGAATATAAGCAGGTTTGGGCCAGGTTAGTACATGGATGGGAGACTGCCTGGGAATACCAGGTGCTTTAAATTTTTGGATATTTTTCACGAATTATATAATAATCTTGCAAAAAAAAAAAAAAAAAGAAGAAGTCAATGCCCGATCTCTGAATCTTAGCAGGTTAAGGTCTGGTTAGTACTTGAATGATAGACCGCCAAGGAATACCAGGTGCTTTAAGCTTTTGGAATTTTTTCACTTAGTATATAATAAATTTGGCAAAAAATAGAGTCAATGCCCGATCTCTGAATATAAGCAGGTTTGGGCCAGGTTAGTACTTGGATGAGAGACCGCCTAGGAATACCAGGTGCTTTAAGCTTTTGGGGTTTCTTTCCTACTTTTATAATGTACTGGCGAGTAGATTGGCTGATCTTTAAATAGCCTTCTCTTTGCAGCAGTCTTCGCTTATGGCCATACCAGCCTGGCTATGCCCGATCTTGTCTGATCTCGGAAGCTAAGCAGGTTTGGGCCTGGTTAGTGCCTGGATGGGAGACCGCCTGGGAATGCCAGGTACTCTAAGCTATTTTGAAATTTTTCACTTAGTATATAATAATTTTGCCAAAAAATAGAGTCAATGCCCGATCTCTGAATATAAGCAGGTTTGCGCCAGGTTAGTACATGGATGGGAGACTGCCTGGGAATATCAGGTGCTTTAAATTTTTGGATATTTTTCACGAATTATATAATAATCTTGCAAAAAAAAAAAAAAAAAAAAAAAGAGTCAATGCCCGATCTCTGAATCTTAGCAGGTTTAGGTCTGGTTAGTACTTGGATGAGAGACCGCCAAGGAATACCAGGTGCTTTAAGCTTTTGGAATTTTTTCACTTAGTATATAATAAATTTGGCAAAAAATAGAGTCAGTGCCCGATCTCTGAATATAAGCAGGTTTGGGCCAGGTTAGTACATGGATGGGAGACTGCCTGGGAATGCCAGGTGCTTTAAATTTTTGGATATTTTTCACAAATTATATAATAATCTTGCAAAAAAAAAAAAAAAAATAGAGTCAATGCCCGATCTCTGAATCTTAGCAGGTTTAGGTCTGGTTAGTACTTGGTTGAAAGACCGCCTAGGAATACCAGGTGCTTAAAGCTTTTGGAATTTTTTCACTTAGTATATAATAAATTTGGCAAAAAATAGAGTCAATGCCCGATCTCTGAATATAAGCAGGTTTGGGCCAGGTTAGTACATGGATGGGAGACTGCCTGGGAATACCAGGTGCTTTAAATTTTTGGATATTTTTCACGAATTATATAATAATCTTGCAAAAAAAAAAAAAAATAAAAGAAGAAGTCAATTCCCGATCTCTGAATCTTAGCAGGTTAAGGTCTGGTTAGTACTTGAATGATAGACCGCCAAGGAATACCAGGTGCTTTAAGCTTTTGGAATTTTTTCACTTAGTATATAATAAATTTGGCAAAAAATAGAGTCAATGCCCGATCTCTGAATATAAGCAGGTTTGGGCCAGGTTAGTACTTGGATGAGAGACCGCCTAGGAATACCAGGTGCTTTAAGCTTTTGGGGTTTCTTTCCTACTTTTATAATGTACTGGCGAGTAGATTGGCTGATCTTTAAATAGCCTTCTCTTTGCAGCAGTCTTCGCTTATGGCCATACCAGCCTGGCTATGCCCGATCTTGTCTGATCTCGTAAGCTAAGCAGGTTTGGGCCTGGTTAGTGCCTGGATGGGAGACCGCCTGGGAATACCAGGTACTGTAAGCATTTTTGAAATTTTTCACTTAGTATATAATAATTTTGCCAAAAAATAGAGTCAATGCCCGATCTCTGAATATAAGCAGGTTTGCGCCAGGTTAGTACATGGATGGGAGACTGCCTGGGAATATCAGGTGCTTTAAATTTTTGGATATTTTTCACGAATTATATAATAATCTTGCAAAAAAAAAAAAACAAAAAAAAAAAAGAGTCAATGCCCGATCTCTGAATCTTAGCAGGTTTAGGTCTGGTTAGTACTTGGATGAGAGACCGCCAAGGAATACCAGGTGCTTTAAGCTTTTGGAATTTTTTCACTTAGTATATAATAAATTTGGCAAAAAATAGAGTCAGTGCCCGATCTCTGAATATAAGCAGGTTTGGGCCAGGTTAGTACATGGATGGGAGACTGCCTGGGAACACCAGGTGCTTTAAATTTTTGGATATTTTTCACAAATTATATAATAATCTTGCAAAAAAAAAAAAAAAAAAATAGAGTCAATGCCCGATCTCTGAATCTTAGCAGGTTTAGGTCTGGTTAGTACTTGGTTGAAAGACCGCCTAGGAATACCAGGTGCTTAAAGCTTTTGGAATTTTTTCACTTAGTATATAATAAATTTGGCAAAAAATAGAGTCAATGCCCGATCTCTGAATATAAGCAGGTTTGGGCCAGGTTAGTACATGGATGGGAGACTGCCTGGGAATACCAGGTGCTTTAAATTGTTGGATATTTTTCACGAATTATATAATAATCTTGCAAAAAAAAAAAAAAAAGAAGAAGTCAATGCCCGATCTCTGAATCTTAGCAGGTTAAGGTCTGGTTAGTACTTGAATGATAGACCGCCAAGGAATACCAGGTGCTTTAAGCTTTTGGAATTTTTTCACTTAGTATATAATAAATTTGGCAAAAAATAGAGTCAATGCCCGATCTCTGAATATAAGCAGGTTTGGGCCAGGTTAGTACTTGGATGAGAGACCGCCTAGGAATACCAGGTGCTTTAAGCTTTTGGGGTTTCTTTCCTACTTTTATAATGTACTGGCGAGTAGATTGGCTGATCTTTAAATAGCCTTCTCTTTGCAGCAGTCTTCGCTTATGGCCATACCAGCCTGGCTATGCCCGATCTTGTCTGATCTCGTAAGCTAAGCAGGTTTGGGCCTGGTTAGTGCCTGGATGGGAGACCGCCTGGGAATACCAGGTACTGTAAGCTTTTTTGAAATTTTTCACTTAGTATATAATAATTTTGCCAAAAAATAGAGTCAATGCCCGATCTCTGAATATAAGCAGGTTTGCGCCAGGTTAGTACATGGATGGGAGACTGCCTGGGAATATCAGGTGCTTTAAATTTTTGGATATTTTTCACGAATTATATAATATTCTTGCAAAAAAAAAAAAAAAAAAAAAGAGTCAATGCCCGATCTCTGAATCTTAGCAGGTTTAGGTCTGGTTAGTACTTGGATGAGAGACCGCCAAGGAATACCAGGTGCTTTAAGCTTTTGGAATTTTTTCACTTAGTATATAATAAATTTGGAAAAAAATAGAGTCAGTGCCCGATCTCTGAATATAAGCAGGTTTGGGCCAGGTTAGTAAATGGATGGGAGACTGCCTGGGAATACCAGGTGCTTTAAATTTTTGGATATTTTTCACAAATTATATAATAATCTTGCAAAAAAAAAAAAAAAAAAATAGAGTCAATGCCCGATCTCTGAATCTTAGCAGGTTTAGGTCTGGTTAGTACTTGGTTGAAAGACCGCCTAGGAATACCAGGTGCTTAAAGCTTTTGGAATTTTTTCACTTAGTATATAATAAATTTGGCAAAAAATAGAGTCAATGCCCGATCTCTGAATATAAGCAGGTTTGGGCCAGGTTAGTACATGGATGGGAGACTGCCTGGGAATACCAGGTGCTTTAAATTTTTGGATATTTTTCACGAATTATATAATAATCTTGCAAAAAAAAAAAAAAAAAGAAGAAGTCAATGCCCGATCTCTGAATCTTAGCAGGTTAAGGTCTGGTTAGTACTTGAATGATAGACCGCCAAGGAATACCAGGTGCTTTAAGCTTTTGGAATTTTTTCACTTAGTATATAATAAATTTGGCAAAAAATAGAGTCAATGCCCGATCTCTGAATATAAGCAGGTTTGGGCCAGGTTAGTACTTGGATGAGAGACCGCCTAGGAATACCAGGTGCTTTAAGCTTTTGGGGTTTCTTTCCTACTTTTATAATGTACTGGCGAGTAGATTGGCTGATCTTTAAATAGCCTTCTCTTTGCAGCAGTCTTCGCTTATGGCCATACCAGCCTGGCTATGCCCGATCTTGTCTGATCTCGGAAGCTAAGCAGGTTTGGGCCTGGTTAGTGCCTGGATGGGAGTCCGCCTGGGAATGCCAGGTACTCTAAGCTATTTTGAAATTTTTCACTTAGTATATAATAATTTTGCCAAAAAATAGAGTCAATGCCCGATCTCTGAATATAAGCAGGTTTGCGCCAGGTTAGTACATGGATGGGAGACTGCCTGGGAATATCAGGTGCTTTAAATTTTTGGATATTTTTCACGAATTATATAATAATCTTGCAAAAAAAAAAATAAATAAAAGAAGAAGTCAATGCCCGATCTCTGAATCTTAGCAGGTTAAGGTCTGGTTAGTACTTGAATGATAGACCGCCAAGGAATACCAGGTGCTTTAAGCTTTTGGAATTTTTTCACTTAGTATATAATAAATTTGGCAAAAAATAGAGTCAATGCCCGATCTCTGAATATAAGCAGGTTTGGGCCAGGTTAGTACTTGGATGAGAGACCGCCTAGGAATACCAGGTGCTTTAAGCTTTTGGGGTTTCTTTCCTACTTTTATAATGTACTGGCGAGTAGATTGGCTGATCTTTAAATAGCCTTCTCTTTGCAGCAGTCTTCGCTTATGGCCATACCAGCCTGGCTATGCCCGATCTTGTCTGATCTCGTAAGCTAAGCAGGTTTGGGCCTGGTTAGTGCCTGGATGGGAGACCGCCTGGGAATACCAGGTACTGTAAGCATTTTTGAAATTTTTCACTTAGTATATAATAATTTTGCCAAAAAATAGAGTCAATGCCCGATCTCTGAATATAAGCAGGTTTGCGCCAGGTTAGTACATGGATGGGAGACTGCCTGGGAATATCAGGTGCTTTAAATTTTTGGATATTTTTCACGAATTATATAATAATCTTGCAAAAAAAAAAAAACAAAAAAAAAAAAGAGTCAATGCCCGATCTCTGAATCTTAGCAGGTTTAGGTCTGGTTAGTACTTGGATGAGAGACCGCCAAGGAATACCAGGTGCTTTAAGCTTTTGGAATTTTTTCACTTAGTATATAATAAATTTGGCAAAAAATAGAGTCAATGCCCGATCTCTGAATATAAGCAGGTTTGGGCCAGGTTAGTACATGGATGGGAGACTGCCTGGGAATACCAGGTGCTTTAAATTTTTGGATATTTTTCACGAATTATATAATAATCTTGCAAAAAAAAAAAAAAAGAAGAAGTCAATGCCCGATCTCTGAATCTTAGCAGGTTAAGGTCTGGTTAGTATTTGAATGATAGACCGCCAAGGAATACCAGGTGCTTTAAGCTTTTGGAATTTTTTCACTTAGTATATAATAAATTTGGCAAAAAATAGAGTCAATGCCCGATCTCTGAATATAAGCAGGTTTGGGCCAGGTTAGTACTTGGATGAGAGACCGCCTAGGAATACCAGGTGCTTTAAGCATTTGGGGTTTCTTTCCTACTTTTATAATGTACTGGCGAGTAGATTGGCTGATCTTTAAATAGCCTTCTCTTTGCAGCAGTCTTCGCTTATGGCCATACCAGCCTGGCTATGCTCGATCTTGTCTGATCTTGGAAGCTAAGCAGGTTTGGGCCTGGTTAGTGCCTGGATGGGAGACCGCCTGGGAATGCCAGGTACTCTAAGCTATTTTGAAATTTTTCACTTAGTATATAATAATTTTGCCAAAAAATAGAGTCAATGCCCGATCTCTGAATATAAGCAGGTTTGCGCCAGGTTAGTACATGGATGGGAGACTGCCTGGGAATATCAGGTGCTTTAAATTTTTGGATATTTTTCACGAATTATATAATAATCTTGCAAAAAAAAAAAAAAAAAAAAAAAAGAGTCAATGCCCGATCTCTGAATCTTAGCAGGTTTAGGTCTGGTTAGTACTTGGATGAGAGACCGCCAAGGAATACCAGGTGCTTTAAGCTTTTGGAATTTTTTCACTTAGTATATAATAAATTTGGCAAAAAATAGAGTCAGTGCCCGATCTCTGAATATAAGCAGGTTTGGGCCAGGTTAGTACATGGATGGGAGACTGCCTGGGAATACCAGGTGCTTTAAATTTTTGGATATTTTTCACGAATTATATAATAATCTTGCAAAAAAAAAAAAAAGAAGAAGTCAATGCCCGATCTCTGAATCTTAGCAGGTTAAGGTCTGGTTAGTACTTGAATGATAGACCGCCAAGGAATACCAGGTGCTTTAAGCTTTTGGAATTTTTTCACTTAGTATATAATAAATTTGGCAAAAAATAGAGTCAATGCCCGATCTCTGAATATAAGCAGGTTTGGGCCAGGTTAGTACTTGGATGAGAGACCGCCTAGGAATACCAGGTGCTTTAAGCATTTGGGGTTTCTTTCCTACTTTTATAATGTACTGGCGAGTAGATTGGCTGATCTTTAAATAGCCTTCTCTTTGCAGCAGTCTTCGCTTATGGCCATACCAGCCTGGCTATGCCCGATCTTGTCTGATCTTGGAAGCTAAGCAGGTTTGGGCCTGGTTAGTGCCTGGATGGGAGACCGCCTGGGAATGCCAGGTACTCTAAGCTATTTTGAAATTTTTCACTTAGTATATAATAATTTTGCCAAAAAATAGAGTCAATGCCCGATCTCTGAATATAAGCAGGTTTGCGCCAGGTTAGTACATGGATGGGAGACTGCCTGGGAATATCAGGTGCTTTAAATTTTTGGATATTTTTCACGAATTATATAATAATCTTGCAAAAAAAAAAAAAAAAAAAAAAAGAGTCAATGCCCGATCTCTGAATCTTAGCAGGTTTAGGTCTGGTTAGTACTTGGATGAGAGACCGCCAAGGAATACCAGGTGCTTTAAGCTTTTGGAATTTTTTCACTTAGTATATAATAAATTTGGCAAAAAATAGAGTCAGTGCCCGATCTCTGAATATAAGCAGGTTTGGGCCAGGTTAGTACATGGATGGGAGACTGCCTGGGAATACCAGGTGCTTTAAATTTTTGGATATTTTTCACGAATTATATAATAATCTTGCAAAAAAAAAAAAAAGAAGAAGTCAATGCCCGATCTCTGAATCTTAGCAGGTTAAGGTCTGGTTAGTACTTGAATGATAGACCGCCAAGGAATACCAGGTGCTTTAAGCTTTTGGAATTTTTTCACTTAGTATATAATAAATTTGGCAAAAAATAGAGTCAATGCCCGATCTCTGAATATAAGCAGGTTTGGGCCAGGTTAGTACTTGGATGAGAGACCGCCTAGGAATACCAGGTGCTTTAAGCATTTGGGGTTTCTTTCCTACTTTTATAATGTACTGGCGAGTAGATTGGCTGATCTTTAAATAGCCTTCTCTTTGCAGCAGTCTTCGCTTATGGCCATACCAGCCTGGCTATGCCCGATCTTGTCTGATCTTGGAAGCTAAGCAGGTTTGGGCCTGGTTAGTGCCTGGATGGGAGACCGCCTGGGAATGCCAGGTACTCTAAGCTATTTTGAAATTTTTCACTTAGTATATAATAATTTTGCCAAAAAATAGAGTCAATGCCCGATCTCTGAATATAAGCAGGTTTGCGCCAGGTTAGTACATGGATGGGAGACTGCCTGGGAATATCAGGTGCTTTAAATTTTTGGATATTTTTCACGAATTATATAATAATCTTGCAAAAAAAAAAAAAAAAAAAAAAAGAGTCAATGCCCGATCTCTGAATCTTAGCAGGTTAAGGTCTGGTTAGTACTTGAATGATAGACCGCCAAGGAATACCAGGTGCTTTAAGCTTTTGGAATTTTTTCACTTAGTATATAATAAATTTGGCAAAAAATAGAGTCAATGCCCGATCTCTGAATATAAGCAGGTTTGGGCCAGGTTAGTACTTGGATGAGAGACCGCCTAGGAATACCAGGTGCTTTAAGCTTTTGGGGTTTCTTTCCTACTTTTATAATGTACTGGCGAGTAGATTGGCTGATCTTTAAATAGCCTTCTCTTTGCAGCAGTCTTCGCTTATGGCCATACCAGCCTGGCTATGCCCGATCTTGTCTGATCTCGGAAGCTAAGCAGGTTTGGGCCTGGTTAGTGCCTGGATGGGAGACCGCCTGGGAATGCCAGGTACTCTAAGCTATTTTGAAATTTTTCACTTAGTATATAATAATTTTGCCAAAAAATAGAGTCAATGCCCGATCTCTGAATATAAGCAGGTTTGCGCCAGGTTAGTACATGGATGGGAGACTGCCTGGGAATATCAGGTGCTTTAAATTTTTGGATATTTTTCACGAATTATATAATAATCTTGCAAAAAAAAAAAAAAAAAAAAAGAGTCAATGCCCGATCTCTGAATCTTAGCAGGTTTAGGTCTGGTTAGTACTTGGATGAGAGACCGCCAAGGAATACCAGGTGCTTTAAGCTTTTGGAATTTTTTCACTTAGTATATAATAAATTTGGCAAAAAATAGAGTCAGTGCCCGATCTCTGAATATAAGCAGGTTTGGGCCAGGTTAGTACATGGATGGGAGACTGCCTGGGAATGCCAGGTGCTTTAAATTTTTGGATATTTTTCACAAATTATATAATAATCTTGCAAAAAAAAAAAAAAAAATAGAGTCAATGCCCGATCTCTGAATCTTAGCAGGTTTAGGTCTGGTTAGTACTTGGTTGAAAGACCGCCTAGGAATACCAGGTGCTTAAAGCTTTTGGAATTTTTTCACTTAGTATATAATAAATTTGGCAAAAAATAGAGTCAATGCCCGATCTCTGAATATAAGCAGGTTTGGGCCAGGTTAGTACATGGATGGGAGACTGCCTGGGAATACCAGGTGCTTTACATTTTTGGATATTTTTCACGAATTATATAATAATCTTGCAAAAAAAAAATAAAAATAAAAGAAGAAGTCAATGCCCGATCTCTGAATCTTAGCAGGTTAAGGTCTGGTTAGTACTTGAATGATAGACCGCCAAGGAATACCAGGTGCTTTAAGCTTTTGGAATTTTTTCACTTAGTATATAATAAATTTGGCAAAAAATAGAGTCAATGCCCGATCTCTGAATATAAGCAGGTTTGGGCCAGGTTAGTACTTGGATGAGAGACCGCCTAGGAATACCAGGTGCTTTAAGCTTTTGGGGTTTCTTTCCTACTTTTATAATGTACTGGCGAGTAGATTGGCTGATCTTTAAATAGCCTTCTCTTTGCAGCAGTCTTCGCTTATGGCCATACCAGCCTGGCTATGCCCGATCTTGTCTGATCTCGGAAGCTAAGCAGGTTTGGGCCTGGTTAGTGCCTGGATGGGAGACCGCCTGGGAATACCAGGTACTGTAAGCATTTTTGAAATTTTTCACTTAGTATATAATAATTTTGCCAAAAAATAGAGTCAATGCCCGATCTCTGAATATAAGCAGGTTTGCGCCAGGTTAGTACATGGATGGGAGACTGCCTGGGAATATCAGGTGCTTTAAATTTTTGGATATTTTTCACGAATTATATAATAATCTTGCAAAAAAAAAACAAAAAAAAAAAGAGTCAATGCCCGATCTCTGAATCTTAGCAGGTTAAGGTCTGGTTAGTACTTGAATGATAGACCGCCAAGGAATACCAGGTGCTTTAAGCTTTTGGAATTTTTTCACTTAGTATATAATAAATTTGGCAAAAAATAGAGTCAATGCCCGATCTCTGAATATAAGCAGGTTTGGGCCAGGTTAGTACTTGGATGAGAGACCGCCTAGGAATACCAGGTGCTTTAAGCTTTTGGGGTTTCTTTCCTACTTTTATAATGTACTGGCGAGTAGATTGGCTGATCTTTAAATAGCCTTCTCTTTGCAGCAGTCTTCGCTTATGGCCATACCAGCCTGGCTATGCCCGATCTTGTCTGATCTCGGAAGCTAAGCAGGTTTGGGCCTGGTTAGTGCCTGGATGGGAGACCGCCTGGGAATGCCAGGTACTCTAAGCTATTTTGAAATTTTTCACTTAGTATATAATAATTTTGCCAAAAAATAGAGTCAATGCCCGATCTCTGAATATAAGCAGGTTTGCGCCAGGTTAGTACATGGATGGGAGACTGCCTGGGAATATCAGGTGCTTTAAATTTTTGGATATTTTTCACGAATTATATAATAATCTTGCAAAAAAAAAAAAAAAAAAAAAGAGTCAATGCCCGATCTCTGAATCTTAGCAGGTTTAGGTCTGGTTAGTACTTGGATGAGAGACCGCCAAGGAATACCAGGTGCTTTAAGCTTTTGGAATTTTTTCACTTAGTATATAATAAATTTGGCAAAAAATAGAGTCAGTGCCCGATCTCTGAATATAAGCAGGTTTGGGTCAGGTTAGTACATGGATGGGAGACTGCCTGGGAATGCCAGGTGCTTTAAATTTTTGGATATTTTTCACAAATTATATAATAATCTTGCAAAAAAAAAAAAAAAAATAGAGTCAATGCCCGATCTCTGAATCTTAGCAGGTTTAGGTCTGGTTAGTACTTGGTTGAAAGACCGCCTAGGAATACCAGGTGCTTAAAGCTTTTGGAATTTTTTCACTTAGTATATAATAAATTTGGCAAAAAATAGAGTCAATGCCCGATCTCTGAATATAAGCAGGTTTGGGCCAGGTTAGTACATGGATGGGAGACTGCCTGGGAATACCAGGTGCTTTACATTTTTGGATATTTTTCACGAATTATATAATAATCTTGCAAAAAAAAATAAAAATAAAAGAAGAAGTCAATGCCCGATCTCTGAATCTTAGCAGGTTAAGGTCTGGTTAGTACTTGAATGATAGACCGCCAAGGAATACCAGGTGCTTTAAGCTTTTGGAATTTTTTCACTTAGTATATAATAAATTTGGCAAAAAATAGAGTCAATGCCCGATCTCTGAATATAAGCAGGTTTGGGCCAGGTTAGTACTTGGATGAGAGACCGCCTAGGAATACCAGGTGCTTTAAGCTTTTGGGGTTTCTTTCCTACTTTTATAATGTACTGGCGAGTAGATTGGCTGATCTTTAAATAGCCTTCTCTTTGCAGCAGTCTTCGCTTATGGCCATACCAGCCTGGCTATGCCCGATCTTGTCTGATCTCGGAAGCTAAGCAGGTTTGGGCCTGGTTAGTGCCTGGATGGGAGACCGCCTGGGAATACCAGGTACTGTAAGCATTTTTGAAATTTTTCACTTAGTATATAATAATTTTGCCAAAAAATAGAGTCAATGCCCGATCTCTGAATATAAGCAGGTTTGCGCCAGGTTAGTACATGGATGGGAGACTGCCTGGGAATATCAGGTGCTTTAAATTTTTGGATATTTTTCACGAATTATATAATAATCTTGCAAAAAAAAAACAAAAAAAAAAAAGAGTCAATGCCCGATCTCTGAATCTTAGCAGGTTTAGGTCTGGTTAGTACTTGGATGAGAGACCGCCAAGGAATACCAGGTGCTTTAAGCTTTTGGAATTTTTTCACTTAGTATATAATAAATTTGGCAAAAAATAGAGTCAGTGCCCGATCTCTGAATATAAGCAGGTTTGGGCCAGGTTAGTACATGGATGGGAGACTGCCTGGGAATACCAGGTGCTTTAAATTTTTGGATATTTTTCACGAATTATATAATAATCTTGCAAAAAAAAAAAAAAGAAGAAGTCAATGCCCGATCTCTGAATCTTAGCAGGTTAAGGTCTGGTTAGTACTTGAATGATAGACCGCCAAGGAATACCAGGTGCTTTAAGCTTTTGGAATTTTTTCACTTAGTATATAATAAATTTGGCAAAAAATAGAGTCAATGCCCGATCTCTGAATATAAGCAGGTTTGGGCCAGGTTAGTACTTGGATGAGAGACCGCCTAGGAATACCAGGTGCTTTAAGCATTTGGGGTTTCTTTCCTACTTTTATAATGTACTGGCGAGTAGATTGGCTGATCTTTAAATAGCCTTCTCTTTGCAGCAGTCTTCGCTTATGGCCATACCAGCCTGGCTATGCCCGATCTTGTCTGATCTTGGAAGCTAAGCAGGTTTGGGCCTGGTTAGTGCCTGGATGGGAGACCGCCTGGGAATGCCAGGTACTCTAAGCTATTTTGAAATTTTTCACTTAGTATATAATAATTTTGCCAAAAAATAGAGTCAATGCCCGATCTCTGAATATAAGCAGGTTTGCGCCAGGTTAGTACATGGATGGGAGACTGCCTGGGAATATCAGGTGCTTTAAATTTTTGGATATTTTTCACGAATTATATAATAATCTTGCAAAAAAAAACAAAAAAAAAAAAGAGTCAATGCCCGATCTCTGAATCTTAGCAGGTTTAGGTCTGGTTAGTACTTGGATGAGAGACCGCCAAGGAATACCAGGTGCTTTAAGCTTTTGGAATTTTTTCACTTAGTATATAATAAATTTGGCAAAAAATAGAGTCAGTGCCCGATCTCTGAATATAAGCAGGTTTGGGCCAGGTTAGTACATGGATGGGAGACTGCCTGGGAATACCAGGTGCTTTAAATTTTTGGATATTTTTCACGAATTATATAATAATCTTGCAAAAAAAAAAAAAAGAAGAAGTCAATGCCCGATCTCTGAATCTTAGCAGGTTAAGGTCTGGTTAGTACTTGAATGATAGACCGCCAAGGAATACCAGGTGCTTTAAGCTTTTGGAATTTTTTCACTTAGTATATAATAAATTTGGCAAAAAATAGAGTCAATGCCCGATCTCTGAATATAAGCAGGTTTGGGCCAGGTTAGTACTTGGATGAGAGACCGCCTAGGAATACCAGGTGCTTTAAGCATTTGGGGTTTCTTTCCTACTTTTATAATGTACTGGCGAGTAGATTGGCTGATCTTTAAATAGCCTTCTCTTTGCAGCAGTCTTCGCTTATGGCCATACCAGCCTGGCTATGCCCGATCTTGTCTGATCTTGGAAGCTAAGCAGGTTTGGGCCTGGTTAGTGCCTGGATGGGAGACCGCCTGGGAATGCCAGGTACTCTAAGCTATTTTGAAATTTTTCACTTAGTATATAATAATTTTGCCAAAAAATAGAGTCAATGCCCGATCTCTGAATATAAGCAGGTTTGCGCCAGGTTAGTACATGGATGGGAGACTGCCTGGGAATATCAGGTGCTTTAAATTTTTGGATATTTTTCACGAATTATATAATAATCTTGCAAAAAAATAAAAAAAATAAAAGAAGAAGTCAATGCCCGATCTCTGAATCTTAGCAGGTTAAGGTCTGGTTAGTACTTGAATGATAGACCGCCAAGGAATACCAGGTGCTTTAAGCTTTTGGAATTTTTTCACTTAGTATATAATAAATTTGGCAAAAAATAGAGTCAATGCCCGATCTCTGAATATAAGCAGGTTTGGGCCAGGTTAGTACTTGGATGAGAGACCGCCTAGGAATACCAGGTGCTTTAAGCTTTTGGGGTTTCTTTCCTACTTTTATAATGTACTGGCGAGTAGATTGGCTGATCTTTAAATAGCCTTCTCTTTGCAGCAGTCTTCGCTTATGGCCATACCAGCCTGGCTATGCCCGATCTTGTCTGATCTCGTAAGCTAAGCAGGTTTGGGCCTGGTTAGTGCCTGGATGGGAGACCGCCTGGGAATACCAGGTACTGTAAGCATTTTTGAAATTTTTCACTTAGTATATAATAATTTTGCCAAAAAATAGAGTCAATGCCCGATCTCTGAATATAAGCAGGTTTGCGCCAGGTTAGTACATGGATGGGAGACTGCCTGGGAATATCAGGTGCTTTAAATTTTTGGATATTTTTCACGAATTATATAATAATCTTGCAAAAAAAAAACAAAAAAAAAAAAGAGTCAATGCCCGATCTCTGAATCTTAGCAGGTTTAGGTCTGGTTAGTACTTGGATGAGAGACCGCCAAGGAATACCAGGTGCTTTAAGCTTTTGGAATTTTTTCACTTAGTATATAATAAATTTGGCAAAAAATAGAGTCAGTGCCCGATCTCTGAATATAAGCAGGTTTGGGCCAGGTTAGTACATGGATGGGAGACTGCCTGGGAATACCAGGTGCTTTAAATTTTTGGATATTTTTCACGAATTATATAATAATCTTGCAAAAAAAAAAAAAAGAAGAAGTCAATGCCCGATCTCTGAATCTTAGCAGGATAAGGTCTGGTTAGTACTTGAATGATAGACCGCCAAGGAATACCAGGTGCTTTAAGCTTTTGGAATTTTTTCACTTAGTATATAATAAATTTGGCAAAAAATAGAGTCAATGCCCGATCTCTGAATATAAGCAGGTTTGGGCCAGGTTAGTACTTGGATGAGAGACCGCCTAGGAATACCAGGTGCTTTAAGCATTTGGGGTTTCTTTCCTACTTTTATAATGTACTGGCGAGTAGATTGGCTGATCTTTAAATAGCCTTCTCTTTGCAGCAGTCTTCGCTTATGGCCATACCAGCCTGGCTATGCCCGATCTTGTCTGATCTTGGAAGCTAAGCAGGTTTGGGCCTGGTTAGTGCCTGGATGGGAGACCGCCTGGGAATGCCAGGTACTCTAAGCTATTTTGAAATTTTTCACTTAGTATATAATAATTTTGCCAAAAAATAGAGTCAATGCCCGATCTCTGAATATAAGCAGGTTTGCGCCAGGTTAGTACATGGATGGGAGACTGCCTGGGAATATCAGGTGCTTTAAATTTTTGGATATTTTTCACGAATTATATAATAATCTTGCAAAAAAAAAACAAAAAAAAAAAAGAGTCAATGCCCGATCTCTGAATCTTAGCAGGTTTAGGTCTGGTTAGTACTTGGATGAGAGACCGCCAAGGAATACCAGGTGCTTTAAGCTTTTGGAATTTTTTCACTTAGTATATAATAAATTTGGCAAAAAATAGAGTCAGTGCCCGATCTCTGAATATAAGCAGGTTTGGGCCAGGTTAGTACATGGATGGGAGACTGCCTGGGAATACCAGGTGCTTTAAATTTTTGGATATTTTTCACGAATTATATAATAATCTTGCAAAAAAAAAAAAAAGAAGAAGTCAATGCCCGATCTCTGAATCTTAGCAGGTTAAGGTCTGGTTAGTACTTGAATGATAGACCGCCAAGGAATACCAGGTGCTTTAAGCTTTTGGAATTTTTTCACTTAGTATATAATAAATTTGGCAAAAAATAGAGTCAATGCCCGATCTCTGAATATAAGCAGGTTTGGGCCAGGTTAGTACTTGGATGAGAGACCGCCTAGGAATACCAGGTGCTTTAAGCATTTGGGGTTTCTTTCCTACTTTTATAATGTACTGGCGAGTAGATTGGCTGATCTTTAAATAGCCTTCTCTTTGCAGCAGTCTTCGCTTATGGCCATACCAGCCTGGCTATGCCCGATCTTGTCTGATCTTGGAAGCTAAGCAGGTTTGGGCCTGGTTAGTGCCTGGATGGGAGACCGCCTGGGAATGCCAGGTACTCTAAGCTATTTTGAAATTTTTCACTTAGTATATAATAATTTTGCCAAAAAATAGAGTCAATGCCCGATCTCTGAATATAAGCAGGTTTGCGCCAGGTTAGTACATGGATGGGAGACTGCCTGGGAATATCAGGTGCTTTAAATTTTTGGATATTTTTCACGAATTATATAATAATCTTGCAAAAAAAAAAAAAAATAAAAGAAGAAGTCAATGCCCGATCTCTGAATCTTAGCAGGTTAAGGTCTGGTTAGTACTTGAATGATAGACCGCCAAGGAATACCAGGTGCTTTAAGCTTTTGGAATTTTTTCACTTAGTATATAATAAATTTGGCAAAAAATAGAGTCAATGCCCGATCTCTGAATATAAGCAGGTTTGGGCCAGGTTAGTACTTGGATGAGAGACCGCCTAGGAATACCAGGTGCTTTAAGCTTTTGGGGTTTCTTTCCTACTTTTATAATGTACTGGCGAGTAGATTGGCTGATCTTTAAATAGCCTTCTCTTTGCAGCAGTCTTCGCTTATGGCCATACCAGCCTGGCTATGCCCGATCTTGTCTGATCTCGTAAGCTAAGCAGGTTTGGGCCTGGTTAGTGCCTGGATGGGAGACCGCCTGGGAATACCAGGTACTGTAAGCATTTTTGAAATTTTTCACTTAGTATATAATAATTTTGCCAAAAAATAGAGTCAATGCCCGATCTCTGAATATAAGCAGGTTTGCGCCAGGTTAGTACATGGATGGGAGACTGCCTGGGAATATCAGGTGCTTTAAATTTTTGGATATTTTTCACGAATTATATAATAATCTTGCAAAAAAAAAACAAAAAAAAAAAGAGTCAATGCCCGATCTCTGAATCTTAGCAGGTTTAGGTCTGGTTAGTACTTGGATGAGAGACTGCCAAGGAATACCAGGTGCTTTAAGCTTTTGGAATTTTTTCACTTAGTATATAATAAATTTGGCAAAAAATAGAGTCAGTGCCCGATGTCTGAATATAAGCAGGTTTGGGCCAGGTTAGTACATGGATGGGAGACTGCCTGGGAATACCAGGTGCTTTAAATTTTTGGATATTTTTCACGAATTATATAATAATCTTGCAAAAAAAAAAAAAAGAAGAAGTCAATGCCCGATCTCTGAATCTTAGCAGGTTAAGGTCTGGTTAGTACTTGAATGATAGACCGCCAAGGAATACCAGGTGCTTTAAGCTTTTGGAATTTTTTCACTTAGTATATAATAAATTTGGCAAAAAATAGAGTCAATGCCCGATCTCTGAATATAAGCAGGTTTGGGCCAGGTTAGTACTTGGATGAGAGACCGCCTAGGAATACCAGGTGCTTTAAGCATTTGGGGTTTCTTTCCTACTTTTATAATGTACTGGCGAGTAGATTGGCTGATCTTTAAATAGCCTTCTCTTTGCAGCAGTCTTCGCTTATGGCCATACCAGCCTGGCTATGCCCGATCTTGTCTGATCTTGGAAGCTAAGCAGGTTTGGGCCTGGTTAGTGCCTGGATGGGAGACCGCCTGGGAATGCCAGGTACTCTAAGCTATTTTGAAATTTTTCACTTAGTATATAATAATTTTGCCAAAAAATAGAGTCAATGCCCGATCTCTGAATATAAGCAGGTTTGCGCCAGGTTAGTACATGGATGGGAGACTGCCTGGGAATATCAGGTGCTTTAAATTTTTGGATATTTTTCACGAATTATATAATAATCTTGCAAAAAAAAAAAAAAAAATAGAGTCAATGCCCGATCTCTGAATCTTAGCAGGTTTAGGTCTGGTTAGTACTTGGTTGAAAGACCGCCTAGGAATACCAGGTGCTTAAAGCTTTTGGAATTTTTTCACTTAGTATATAATAAATTTGGCAAAAAATAGAGTCAATGCCCGATCTCTGAATATAAGCAGGTTTGGGCCAGGTTAGTACATGCATGGGAGACTGCCTGGGAATACCAGGTGCTTTAAATTTTTGGATATTTTTCACGAATTATATAATAATCTTGCAAAAAAAAAAAAAAAAGAAGAAGTCAATGCCCGATCTCTGAATCTTAGCAGGTTAAGGTCTGGTTAGTACTTGAATGATAGACCGCCAAGGAATACCAGGTGCTTTAAGCTTTTGGAATTTTTTCACTTAGTATATAATAAATTTGGCAAAAAATAGAGTCAATGCCCGATCTCTGAATATAAGCAGGTTTGGGCCAGGTTAGTACTTGGATGAGAGACCGCCTAGGAATACCAGGTGCTTTAAGCTTTTGGGGTTTCTTTCCTACTTTTATAATGTACTGGCGAGTAGATTGGCTGATCTTTAAATAGCCTTCTCTTTGCAGCAGTCTTCGCTTATGGCCATACCAGCCTGGCTATGCCCGATCTTGTCTGATCTCGGAAGCTAAGCAGGTTTGGGCCTGGTTAGTGCCTGGATGGGAGACCGCCTCGGAATGCCAGGTACTCTAAGCTATTTTGAAATTTTTCACTTAGTATATAATAATTTTGCCAAAAAATAGAGTCAATGCCCGATCTCTGAATATAAGCAGGTTTGCGCCAGGTTAGTACATGGATGGGAGACTGCCTGGGAATATCAGGTGCTTTAAATTTTTGGATATTTTTCACGAATTATATAATAATCTTGCAAAAAAAAAAAAAAAAAAAAGAGTCAATGCCCGATCTCTGAATCTTAGCAGGTTTAGGTCTGGTTAGTACTTGGATGAGAGACCGCAAAGGAATACCAGGTGCTTTAAGCTTTTGGAATTTTTTCACTTAGTATATAATAAATTTGGCAAAAAATAGAGTCAGTGCCCGATCTCTGAATATAAGCAGGTTTGGGCCAGGTTAGTACATGGATGGGAGACTGCCTGGGAATACCAGGTGCTTTAAATTTTTGGATATTTTTCACGAATTATATAATAATCTTGCAAAAAAAAAAAAAAAAAAAAAAGAGTCAATGCCCGATCTCTGAATCTTAGCAGGTTTAGGTCTGGTTAGTACTTGGATGAGAGACCGCCAAGGAATACCAGGTGCTTTAAGCTTTTGGAATTTTTTCACTTAGTATATAATAAATTTGGCAAAAAATAGAGTCAGTGCCCGATCTCTGAATATAAGCAGGTTTGGGCCAGGTTAGTACATGGATGGGAGACTGCCTGGGAATACCAGGTGCTTTAAATTTTTGGATATTTTTCACAAATTATATAATAATCTTGCAAAAAAAAAAAAAAAAGAGTCAATGCCCGATCTCTGAATTTTAGCAGGTTTAGGTCTAGTTAGTACTTGGATGAGAGACCGCCAAGGAATACCAGGTGCTTTAAGCTTTTGGAATTTTTTCACTTAGTATATAATAAATTTGGCAAAAAATAGAGTCAATGCCCGATCTCTGAATATAAGCAGGTTTGGGCCAGGTTAGTACATGGATGGGAGACTGCCTGGGAATACCAGGTGCTTTAAATTTTTGGATATTTTTCACGAATTATATAATAATCTTGCAAAAAAAAAAAAAAGAAGAAGTCAATGCCCGATCTCTGAATCTTAGCAGGTTAAGGTCTGGTTAGTACTTGAATGATAGACCGCCAAGGAATACCAGGTGCTTTAAGCTTTTGGAATTTTTTCACTTAGTATATAATAAATTTGGCAAAAAATAGAGTCAATGCCCGATCTCTGAATATAAGCAGGTTTGGGCCAGGTTAGTACTTGGATGAGAGACCGACTAGGAATACCAGGTGCTTTAAGCTTTTGGGGTTTCTTTCCTACTTTTATAATGTACTGGCGAGTAGATTGGCTGATCTTTAAATAGCCTTCTCTTTGCAGCAGTCTTCGCTTATGGCCATACCAGCCTGGCTATGCCCGATCTTGTCTGATCTCGGAAGCTAAGCAGGTTTGGGCCTGGTTAGTGCCTGGATGGGAGACCGCCTGGGAATGCCAGGTACTCTAAGCTATTTTGAAATTTTTCACTTAGTATATAATAATTTTGCCAAAAAATAGAGTCAATGCCCGATCTCTGAATATAAGCAGGTTTGCGCCAGGTTAGTACATGGATGGGAGACTGCCTGGGAATATCAGGTGCTTTAAATTTTTGGATATTTTTCACGAATTATATAATATTCTTGCAAAAAAAAAAAAAAGAGTCAATGCCCGATCTCTGAATCTTAGCAGGTTTAGGTCTGGTTAGTACTTGGATGAGAGACCGCCAAGGAATACCAGGTGCTTTAAGCTTTTGGAATTTTTTCACTTAGTATATAATAAATTTGGCAAAAAATAGAGTCAGTGCCCGATCTCTGAATATAAGCAGGTTTGGGCCAGGTTAGTACATGGATGGGAGACTGCCTGGGAATACCAGGTGCTTTAAATTTTTGGATATTTTTCACAAATTATATAATAATCTTGCAAAAAAATAAAATAAAGAAGAAGTCAATGCCCGATCTCTGAATCTTAGCAGGTTAAGGTCTGGTTAGTACTTGGTTGATAGACCGCCAAGGAATACCAGGTGCTTTAAGCTTTTGGAATTTTTTCACTTAGTATATAATAAATTTGCCAAAAAATAGAGTCAATGCCCGATCTCTGAATATAAGCAGGTTTGGGCCAGGTTAGTACTTGGATGAGAGATCGCCTAGGAATACCAGGTGCTTTAAGCTTTTGGGGTTTCTTTCCTACTTTTATAATGTACTGGCGAGTAGATTGGCTGATCTTTAAATAGCCTTCTCTTTGCAGCAGTCTTCGCTTATGGCCATACCAGCCTGGCTATGCCCGATCTTGTCTGATCTCGTAAGCTAAGCAGGTTTGGGCCTGGTTAGTGCCTGGATGGGAGACCGCCTGGGAATACCAGGTACTGTAAGCTTTTTTGAAATTTTTCACTTAGTATATAATAATTTTGCCAAAAAATAGAGTCAATGCCCGATCTCTGAATATAAGCAGGTTTGCGCCAGGTTATTACATGGATGGGAGACTGCCTGGGAATATCAGGTGCTTTAAATTTTTGGATATTTTTCACGAATTATATAATATTCTTGCAACAAAAAAAAACAAAAAAAAAAAGAGTCAATGCCCGATCTCTGAATCTTAGCAGGTTTAGGTCTGGTTAGTACTTGGATGAGAGACCGCCAAGGAATACCAGGTGCTTTAAGCTTTTGGAATTTTTTCACTTAGTATATAATAAATTTGGCAAAAAATAGAGTCAATGCCCGATCTCTGAATATAAGCAGGTTTGGGCCAGGTTAGTACATGGATGGGAGACTGCCTGGGAATGCCAGGTGCTTTAAATTTTTGGATATTTTTCACAAATTATATAATAATCTTGCAAAAAAAAAAAAAAAAAAATAGAGTCAATGCCCGATCTCTGAATCTTAGCAGGTTTAGGTCTGGTTAGTACTTGGTTGAAAGACCGCCTAGGAATACCAGGTGCTTAAAGCTTTTGGAATTTTTTCACTTAGTATATAATAAATTTGGCAAAAAATAGAGTCAATGCCCGATCTCTGAATATAAGCAGGTTTGGGCCAGGTTAGTACATGGATGGGAGACTGCCTGGGAATACCAGGTGCTTTAAATTTTTGGATATTTTTCACGAATTATATAATAATCTTGCAAAAAAAATAAAAAATAAAAGAAGAAGTCAATGCCCGATCTCTGAATCTTAGCAGGTTAAGGTCTGGTTAGTACTTGAATGATAGACCGCCAAGGAATACCAGGTGCTTTAAGCTTTTGGAATTTTTTCACTTAGTATATAATAAATTTGGCAAAAAATAGAGTCAATGCCCGATCTCTGAATATAAGCAGGTTTGGGCCAGGTTAGTACTTGGATGAGAGACCGCCTAGGAATACCAGGTGCTTTAAGCTTTTGGGGTTTCTTTCCTACTTTTATAATGTACTGGCGAGTAGATTGGCTGATCTTTAAATAGCCTTCTCTTTGCAGCAGTCTTCGCTTATGGCCATACCAGCCTGGCTATGCCCGATCTTGTCTGATCTCGTAAGCTAAGCAGGTTTGGGCCTGGTTAGTGCCTGGATGGGAGACCGCCTGGGAATACCAGGTACTGTAAGCATTTTTGAAATTTTTCACTTAGTATATAATAATTTTGCCAAAAAATAGAGTCAATGCCCGATCTCTGAATATAAGCAGGTTTGCGCCAGGTTAGTACATGGATGGGAGACTGCCTGGGAATATCAGGTGCTTTAAATTTTTGGATATTTTTCACAAATTATATAATAATCTTGCAAAAAAAAAAAAAAAAAAAAAAAAAAAGAGTCAATGCCCGATCTCTGAATCTTAGCAGGTTTAGGTCTGGTTAGTACTTGGATGAGAGACCGCCAAGGAATACCAGGTGCTTTAAGCTTTTGGAATTTTTTCACTTAGTATATAATAAATTTGGCAAAAAATAGAGTCAATGCCCGATCTCTGAATATAAGCAGGTTTGGGCCAGGTTAGTACATGGATGGGAGACTGCCTGGGAATACCAGGTGCTTTAAATTTTTGGATATTTTTCACAAATTATATAATAATCTTGCAAAAAAAAAAAAAAAAAAAAGAGTCAATGCCCGATCTCTGAATTTTAGCAGGTTTAGGTCTAGTTAGTACTTGGATGAGAGACCGCCAAGGAATACCAGGTGCTTTAAGCTTTTGGAATTTTATCACTTAGTATATAATAAATTTGGCAAAAAATAGAGTCAATGCCCGATCTCTGAATATAAGCAGGTTTGGGCCAGGTTAGTACATGGATGGGAGACTGCCTGGGAATACCAGGTGCTTTAAATTTTTGGATATTTTTTACGAATTATATAATAATCTTGCAAAAAAAAAAAAAAAAGAAGACGTCAATGCCCGATCTCTGAATCTTAGCAGGTTAAGGTCTGGTTAGTACTTGAATGATAGACCGCCAAGGAATACCAGGTGCTTTAAGCTTTTGGAATTTTTTCACTTAGTATATAATAAATTTGGCAAAAAATAGAGTCAATGCCCGATCTCTGAATATAAGCAGGTTTGGGCCAGGTTAGTACTTGGATGAGAGACCGCCTAGGAATACCAGGTGCTTTAAGCTTTTGGGGTTTCTTTCCTACTTTTATAATGTACTGGCGAGTAGATTGGCTGATCTTTAAATAGCCTTCTCTTTGCAGCAGTCTTCGCTTATGGCCATACCAGCCTGGCTATGCCCGATCTTGTCTGATCTCGGAAGCTAAGCAGGTTTGGGCCTGGTTAGTGCCTGGATGGGAGACCGCCTCGGAATGCCAGGTACTCTAAGCTATTTTGAAATTTTTCACTTAGTATATAATAATTTTGCAAAAAAAAATAGAGTCAATGCCCGATCTCTGAATATAAGCAGGTTTGCGCCAGGTTAGTACATAGATGGGAGACTGCCTGGGAATATCAGGTGCTTTAAATTTTTGGATATTTTTCACGAATTATATAATAATCTTGCAAAAAAAAAAAAAAAAAAAAAGAGTCAATGCCCGATCTCTGAATCTTAGCAGGTTTAGGTCTGGTTAGTACTTGGATGATAGACCGCCAAGGAATACCAGGTGCTTTAAGCTTTTGGAATTTTTTCACTTAGTATATAATAAATTTGGCAAAAAATAGAGTCAGTGCCCGATCTCTGAATATAAGCAGGTTTGGGCCAGGTTAGTACATGGATGGGAGACTGCCTGGGAATACCAGGTGCTTTAAATTTTTGGATATTTTTCACGAATTATATAATAATCTTGCAAAAAAAAAAAAAAAAAAAAGAGTCAATGCCCGATCTCTGAATCTTAGCAGGTTTAGGTCTGGTTAGTACTTGGATGAGAGACCGCCAAGGAATACCAGGTGCTTTAAGCTTTTGGAATTTTTTCACTTAGTATATAATAAATTTGGCAAAAAATAGAGTCAGTGCCCGATCTCTGAATATAAGCAGGTTTGGGCCAGGTTAGTACATGGATGGGAGACTGCCTGGGAATACCAGGTGCTTTAAATTTTTGGATATTTTTCACAAATTATATAATAATCTTGCAAAAAAAAAAAAAAAAGAGTCAATGCCCGATCTCTGAATTTTAGCAGGTTTAGGTCTAGTTAGTACTTGGATGAGAGACCGCCAAGGAATACCAGGTGCTTTAAGCTTTTGGAATTTTTTCACTTAGTATATAATAAATTTGGCAAAAAATAGAGTCAATGCCCGATCTCTGAATATAAGCAGGTTTGGGCCAGGTTAGTACATGGATGGGAGACTGCCTGGGAATACCAGGTGCTTTAAATTTTTGGATATTTTTCACGAATTATATAATAATCTTGCAAAAAAAAAAAAAAAAGAAGAAGTCAATGCCCGATCTCTGAATCTTAGCAGGTTAAGGTCTGGTTAGTACTTGAATGATAGACCGCCAAGGAATACCAGGTGCTTTAAGCTTTTGGAATTTTTTCACTTAGTATATAATAAATTTGGCAAAAAATAGAGTCAATGCCCGATCTCTGAATATAAGCAGGTTTGGGCCAGGTTAGTACTTGGATGAGAGACCGACTAGGAATACCAGGTGCTTTAAGCTTTTGGGGTTTCTTTCCTACTTTTATAATGTACTGGCGAGTAGATTGGCTGATCTTTAAATAGCCTTCTCTTTGCAGCAGTCTTCGCTTATGGCCATACCAGCCTGGCTATGCCCGATCTTGTCTGATCTCGGAAGCTAAGCAGGTTTGGGCCTGGTTAGTGCCTGGATGGGAGACCGCCTGGGAATGCCAGGTACTCTAAGCTATTTTGAAATTTTTCACTTAGTATATAATAATTTTGCCAAAAAATAGAGTCAATGCCCGATCTCTGAATATAAGCAGGTTTGCGCCAGGTTAGTACATGGATGGGAGACTGCCTGGGAATATCAGGTGCTTTAAATTTTTGGATATTTTTCACGAATTATATAATATTCTTGCAAAAAAAAAAAAAAAAAAAAGAGTCAATGCCCGATCTCTGAATCTTAGCAGGTTTAGGTCTGGTTAGTACTTGGATGAGAGACCGCCAAGGAATACCAGGTGCTTTAAGCTTTTGGAATTTTTTCACTTAGTATATAATAAATTTGGCAAAAAATAGAGTCAGTGCCCGATCTCTGAATATAAGCAGGTTTGGGCCAGGTTAGTACATGGATGGGAGACTGCCTGGGAATACCAGGTGCTTTAAATTTTTGGATATTTTTCACAAATTATATAATAATCTTGCAAAAAAATAAAATAAAGAAGAAGTCAATGCCCGATCTCTGAATCTTAGCAGGTTAAGGTCTGGTTAGTACTTGAATGATAGACCGCCAAGGAATACCAGGTGCTTTAAGCTTTTGGAATTTTTTCACTTAGTATATAATAAATTTGCCAAAAAATAGAGTCAATGCCCGATCTCTGAATATAAGCAGGTTTGGGCCAGGTTAGTACTTGGATGAGAGATCGCCTAGGAATACCAGGTGCTTTAAGCTTTTGGGGTTTCTTTCCTACTTTTATAATGTACTGGCGAGTAGATTGGCTGATTTTTAAATAGCCTTCTCTTTGCAGCAGTCTTCGCTTATGGCCATACCAGCCTGGCTATGCCCGATCTTGTCTGATCTCGTAAGCTAAGCAGGTTTGGGCCTGGTTAGTGCCTGGATGGGAGACCGCCTGGGAATACCAGGTACTGTAAGCTTTTTTGAAATTTTTCACTTAGTATATAATAATTTTGCCAAAAAATAGAGTCAATGCCCGATCTCTGAATATAAGCAGGTTTGCGCCAGGTTAGTACATGGATGGGAGACTGCCTGGGAATATCAGGTGCTTTAAATTTTTGGATATTTTTCACGAATTATATAATATTCTTGCAAAAAAAAAAAAAAAAGAGTCAATGCCCGATCTCTGAATCTTAGCAGGTTTAGGTCTGGTTAGTACTTGGATGAGAGACCGCCAAGGAATACCAGGTGCTTTAAGCTTTTGGAATTTTTTCACTTAGTATATAATAAATTTGGCAAAAAATAGAGTCAATGCCTGATCTCTGAATATAAGCAGGTTTGGGCCAGGTTAGTACATGGATGGGAGACTGCCTGGGAATACCAGGTGATTTAAATTTTTGGATATTTTTCACAAATTATATAATAATCTTGCAAAAAAAAAAAAAAAAAAGAGTCAATGCCCGATCTCTGAATTTTAGCAGGTTTAGGTCTAGTTAGTACTTGGATGAGAGACCGCCAAGGAATACCAGGTGCTTTAAGCTTTTGGAATTTTTTTCACTTAGTATATAATAAATTTGGCAAAAAATAGAGTCAATGCCCGATCTCTGAATATAAGCAGGTTTGGGCCAGGTTAGTACATGGATGGGAGACTGCCTGGGAATACCAGGTGCTTTAAATTTTTGGATATTTTTCACGAATTATATAATAATCTTGCAAAAAAAAAAAAAAAAAGAAGAAGTCAATGCCCGATCTCTGAATCTTAGCAGGTTAAGGTCTGGTTAGTACTTGAATGATAGACCGCCAAGGAATACCAGGTGCTTTAAGCTTTTGGAATTTTTTCACTTAGTATATAATAAATTTGGCAAAAAATAGAGTCAATGCCCGATCTCTGAATATAAGCAGGTTTGGGCCAGGTTAGTACTTGGATGAGAGACCGCCTGGGAATACCAGGTGCTTTAAATTTTTGGATATTTTTCACGAATTATATAATAATCTTGCAAAAAAAAAAAAAAAAAAAAAAGAGTCAATGCCCGATCTCTGAATCTTAGCAGGTTTAGGTCTGGTTAGTACTTGGATGAGAGACCGCCAAGGAATACCAGGTGCTTTAAGCTTTTGGAATTTTTTCACTTAGTATATAATAAATTTGGCAAAAAATAGAGTCAGTGCCCGATCTCTGAATATAAGCAGGTTTGGGCCAGGTTAGTACATGGATGGGAGACTGCCTGGGAATACCAGGTGCTTTAAATTTTTGGATATTTTTCACAAATTATATAATAATCTTGCAAAAAAAAAAAAAAAAGAGTCAATGCCCGATCTCTGAATTTTAGCAGGTTTAGGTCTAGTTAGTACTTGGATGAGAGACCGCCAAGGAATACCAGGTGCTTTAAGCTTTTGGAATTTTTTCACTTAGTATATAATAAATTTGGCAAAAAATAGAGTCAATGCCCGATCTCTGAATATAAGCAGGTTTGGGCCAGGTTAGTACATGGATGGGAGACTGCCTGGGAATACCAGGTGCTTTAAATTTTTGGATATTTTTCACGAATTATATAATAATCTTGCAAAAAAAAAAAGAAGAAGTCAATGCCCGATCTCTGAATCTTAGCAGGTTAAGGTCTGGTTAGTACTTGAATGATAGACCGCCAAGGAATACCAGGTGCTTTAAGCTTTTGGAATTTTTTCACTTAGTATATAATAAATTTGGCAAAAAATAGAGTCAATGCCCGATCTCTGAATATAAGCAGGTTTGGGCCAGGTTAGTACTTGGATGAGAGACCGACTAGGAATACCAGGTGCTTTAAGCTTTTGGGGTTTCTTTCCTACTTTTATAATGTACTGGCGAGTAGATTGGCTGATCTTTAAATAGCCTTCTCTTTGCAGCAGTCTTCGCTTATGGCCATACCAGCCTGGCTATGCCCGATCTTGTCTGATCTCGGAAGCTAAGCAGGTTTGGGCCTGGTTAGTGCCTGGATGGGAGACCGCCTGGGAATGCCAGGTACTCTAAGCTATTTTGAAATTTTTCACTTAGTATATAATAATTTTGCCAAAAAATAGAGTCAATGCCCGATCTCTGAATATAAGCAGGTTTGCGCCAGGTTAGTACATGGATGGGAGACTGCCTGGGAATATCAGGTGCTTTAAATTTTTGGATATTTTTCACGAATTATATAATATTCTTGCAAAAAAAAAAAAAAAAAAAAAGAGTCAATGCCCGATCTCTGAATCTTAGCAGGTTTAGGTCTGGTTAGTACTTGGATGAGAGACCGCCAAGGAATACCAGGTGCTTTAAGCTTTTGGAATTTTTTCACTTAGTATATAATAAATTTGGCAAAAAATAGAGTCAGTGCCCGATCTCTGAATATAAGCAGGTTTGGGCCAGGTTAGTACATGGATGGGAGACTGCCTGGGAATACCAGGTGCTTTAAATTTTTGGATATTTTTCACAAATTATATAATAATCTTGCAAAAAAAAAAAAAAAAGAGTCAATGCCCGATCTCTGAATTTTAGCAGGTTTAGGTCTAGTTAGTACTTGGATGAGAGACCGCCAAGGAATACCAGGTGCTTTAAGCTTTTGGAATTTTTTCACTTAGTATATAATAAATTTGGCAAAAAATAGAGTCAATGCCCGATCTCTGAATATAAGCAGGTTTGGGCCAGGTTAGTACATGGATGGGAGACTGCCTGGGAATACCAGGTGCTTTAAATTTTTGGATATTTTTCACGAATTATATAATAATCTTGCAAAAAAAAAAAAAAAGAAGAAGTCAATGCCCGATCTCTGAATCTTAGCAGGTTAAGGTCTGGTTAGTACTTGAATGATAGACCGCCAAGGAATACCAGGTGCTTTAAGCTTTTGGAATTTTTTCACTTAGTATATAATAAATTTGGCAAAAAATAGAGTCAATGCCCGATCTCTGAATATAAGCAGGTTTGGGCCAGGTTAGTACTTGGATGAGAGACCGACTAGGAATACCAGGTGCTTTAAGCTTTTGGGGTTTCTTTCCTACTTTTATAATGTACTGGCGAGTAGATTGGCTGATCTTTAAATAGCCTTCTCTTTGCAGCAGTCTTCGCTTATGGCCATACCAGCCTGGCTATGCCCGATCTTGTCTGATCTCGGAAGCTAAGCAGGTTTGGGCCTGGTTAGTGCCTGGATGGGAGACCGCCTGGGAATGCCAGGTACTCTAAGCTATTTTGAAATTTTTCACTTAGTATATAATAATTTTGCCAAAAAATAGAGTCAATGCCCGATCTCTGAATATAAGCAGGTTTGCGCCAGGTTAGTACATGGATGGGAGACTGCCTGGGAATATCAGGTGCTTTAAATTTTTGGATATTTTTCACGAATTATATAATATTCTTGCAAAAAAAAAAAAAAAGAGTCAATGCCCGATCTCTGAATCTTAGCAGGTTTAGGTCTGGTTAGTACTTGGATGAGAGACCGCCAAGGAATACCAGGTGCTTTAAGCTTTTGGAATTTTTTCACTTAGTATATAATAAATTTGGCAAAAAATAGAGTCAGTGCCCGATCTCTGAATATAAGCAGGTTTGGGCCAGGTTAGTACATGGATGGGAGACTGCCTGGGAATACCAGGTGCTTTAAATTTTTGGATATTTTTCACAAATTATATAATAATCTTGCAAAAAAATAAAATAAAGAAGAAGTCAATGCCCGATCTCTGAATCTTAGCAGGTTAAGGTCTGGTTAGTACTTGGTTGATAGACCGCCAAGGAATACCAGGTGCTTTAAGCTTTTGGAATTTTTTCACTTAGTATATAATAAATTTGCCAAAAAATAGAGTCAATGCCCGATCTCTGAATATAAGCAGGTTTGGGCCAGGTTAGTACTTGGATGAGAGATCGCCTAGGAATACCAGGTGCTTTAAGCTTTTGGGGTTTCTTTCCTACTTTTATAATGTACTGGCGAGTAGATTGGCTGATCTTTAAATAGCCTTCTCTTTGCAGCAGTCTTCGCTTATGGCCATACCAGCCTGGCTATGCCCGATCTTGTCTGATCTCGTAAGCTAAGCAGGTTTGGGCCTGGTTAGTGCCTGGATGGGAGACCGCCTGGGAATACCAGGTACTGTAAGCTTTTTTGAAATTTTTCACTTAGTATATAATAATTTTGCCAAAAAATAGAGTCAATGCCCGATCTCTGAATATAAGCAGGTTTGCGCCAGGTTATTACATGGATGGGAGACTGCCTGGGAATATCAGGTGCTTTAAATTTTTGGATATTTTTCACGAATTATATAATATTCTTGCAACAAAAAAAAACAAAAAAAAAAAGAGTCAATGCCCGATCTCTGAATCTTAGCAGGTTTAGGTCTGGTTAGTACTTGGATGAGAGACCGCCAAGGAATACCAGGTGCTTTAAGCTTTTGGAATTTTTTCACTTAGTATATAATAAATTTGGCAAAAAATAGAGTCAATGCCCGATCTCTGAATATAAGCAGGTTTGGGCCAGGTTAGTACATGGATGGGAGACTGCCTGGGAATGCCAGGTGCTTTAAATTTTTGGATATTTTTCACAAATTATATAATAATCTTGCAAAAAAAAAAAAAAAAAAATAGAGTCAATGCCCGATCTCTGAATCTTAGCAGGTTTAGGTCTGGTTAGTACTTGGTTGAAAGACCGCCTAGGAATACCAGGTGCTTAAAGCTTTTGGAATTTTTTCACTTAGTATATAATAAATTTGGCAAAAAATAGAGTCAATGCCCGATCTCTGAATATAAGCAGGTTTGGGCCAGGTTAGTACATGGATGGGAGACTGCCTGGGAATACCAGGTGCTTTAAATTTTTGGATATTTTTCACGAATTATATAATAATCTTGCAAAAAAAATAAAAAATAAAAGAAGAAGTCAATGCCCGATCTCTGAATCTTAGCAGGTTAAGGTCTGGTTAGTACTTGAATGATAGACCGCCAAGGAATACCAGGTGCTTTAAGCTTTTGGAATTTTTTCACTTAGTATATAATAAATTTGGCAAAAAATAGAGTCAATGCCCGATCTCTGAATATAAGCAGGTTTGGGCCAGGTTAGTACTTGGATGAGAGACCGCCTAGGAATACCAGGTGCTTTAAGCTTTTGGGGTTTCTTTCCTACTTTTATAATGTACTGGCGAGTAGATTGGCTGATCTTTAAATAGCCTTCTCTTTGCAGCAGTCTTCGCTTATGGCCATACCAGCCTGGCTATGCCCGATCTTGTCTGATCTCGTAAGCTAAGCAGGTTTGGGCCTGGTTAGTGCCTGGATGGGAGACCGCCTGGGAATACCAGGTACTGTAAGCATTTTTGAAATTTTTCACTTAGTATATAATAATTTTGCCAAAAAATAGAGTCAATGCCCGATCTCTGAATATAAGCAGGTTTGCGCCAGGTTAGTACATGGATGGGAGACTGCCTGGGAATATCAGGTGCTTTAAATTTTTGGATATTTTTCACAAATTATATAATAATCTTGCAAAAAAAAAAAAAAAAAAAAAAAAAAAGAGTCAATGCCCGATCTCTGAATCTTAGCAGGTTTAGGTCTGGTTAGTACTTGGATGAGAGACCGCCAAGGAATACCAGGTGCTTTAAGCTTTTGGAATTTTTTCACTTAGTATATAATAAATTTGGCAAAAAATAGAGTCAATGCCCGATCTCTGAATATAAGCAGGTTTGGGCCAGGTTAGTACATGGATGGGAGACTGCCTGGGAATACCAGGTGCTTTAAATTTTTGGATATTTTTCACAAATTATATAATAATCTTGCAAAAAAAAAAAAAAAAAAAAAGAGTCAATGCCCGATCTCTGAATTTTAGCAGGTTTAGGTCTAGTTAGTACTTGGATGAGAGACCGCCAAGGAATACCAGGTGCTTTAAGCTTTTGGAATTTTATCACTTAGTATATAATAAATTTGGCAAAAAATAGAGTCAATGCCCGATCTCTGAATATAAGCAGGTTTGGGCCAGGTTAGTACATGGATGGGAGACTGCCTGGGAATACCAGGTGCTTTAAATTTTTGGATATTTTTTACGAATTATATAATAATCTTGCAAAAAAAAAAAAAAAAGAAGACGTCAATGCCCGATCTCTGAATCTTAGCAGGTTAAGGTCTGGTTAGTACTTGAATGATAGACCGCCAAGGAATACCAGGTGCTTTAAGCTTTTGGAATTTTTTCACTTAGTATATAATAAATTTGGCAAAAAATAGAGTCAATGCCCGATCTCTGAATATAAGCAGGTTTGGGCCAGGTTAGTACTTGGATGAGAGACCGCCTAGGAATACCAGGTGCTTTAAGCTTTTGGGGTTTCTTTCCTACTTTTATAATGTACTGGCGAGTAGATTGGCTGATCTTTAAATAGCCTTCTCTTTGCAGCAGTCTTCGCTTATGGCCATACCAGCCTGGCTATGCCCGATCTTGTCTGATCTCGGAAGCTAAGCAGGTTTGGGCCTGGTTAGTGCCTGGATGGGAGACCGCCTCGGAATGCCAGGTACTCTAAGCTATTTTGAAATTTTTCACTTAGTATATAATAATTTTGCAAAAAAAAATAGAGTCAATGCCCGATCTCTGAATATAAGCAGGTTTGCGCCAGGTTAGTACATAGATGGGAGACTGCCTGGGAATATCAGGTGCTTTAAATTTTTGGATATTTTTCACGAATTATATAATAATCTTGCAAAAAAAAAAAAAAAAAAAAAGAGTCAATGCCCGATCTCTGAATCTTAGCAGGTTTAGGTCTGGTTAGTACTTGGATGATAGACCGCCAAGGAATACCAGGTGCTTTAAGCTTTTGGAATTTTTTCACTTAGTATATAATAAATTTGGCAAAAAATAGAGTCAGTGCCCGATCTCTGAATATAAGCAGGTTTGGGCCAGGTTAGTACATGGATGGGAGACTGCCTGGGAATACCAGGTGCTTTAAATTTTTGGATATTTTTCACGAATTATATAATAATCTTGCAAAAAAAAAAAAAAAAAAAAGAGTCAATGCCCGATCTCTGAATCTTAGCAGGTTTAGGTCTGGTTAGTACTTGGATGAGAGACCGCCAAGGAATACCAGGTGCTTTAAGCTTTTGGAATTTTTTCACTTAGTATATAATAAATTTGGCAAAAAATAGAGTCAGTGCCCGATCTCTGAATATAAGCAGGTTTGGGCCAGGTTAGTACATGGATGGGAGACTGCCTGGGAATACCAGGTGCTTTAAATTTTTGGATATTTTTCACAAATTATATAATAATCTTGCAAAAAAAAAAAAAAAAGAGTCAATGCCCGATCTCTGAATTTTAGCAGGTTTAGGTCTAGTTAGTACTTGGATGAGAGACCGCCAAGGAATACCAGGTGCTTTAAGCTTTTGGAATTTTTTCACTTAGTATATAATAAATTTGGCAAAAAATAGAGTCAATGCCCGATCTCTGAATATAAGCAGGTTTGGGCCAGGTTAGTACATGGATGGGAGACTGCCTGGGAATACCAGGTGCTTTAAATTTTTGGATATTTTTCACGAATTATATAATAATCTTGCAAAAAAAAAAAAAAAAGAAGAAGTCAATGCCCGATCTCTGAATCTTAGCAGGTTAAGGTCTGGTTAGTACTTGAATGATAGACCGCCAAGGAATACCAGGTGCTTTAAGCTTTTGGAATTTTTTCACTTAGTATATAATAAATTTGGCAAAAAATAGAGTCAATGCCCGATCTCTGAATATAAGCAGGTTTGGGCCAGGTTAGTACTTGGATGAGAGACCGACTAGGAATACCAGGTGCTTTAAGCTTTTGGGGTTTCTTTCCTACTTTTATAATGTACTGGCGAGTAGATTGGCTGATCTTTAAATAGCCTTCTCTTTGCAGCAGTCTTCGCTTATGGCCATACCAGCCTGGCTATGCCCGATCTTGTCTGATCTCGGAAGCTAAGCAGGTTTGGGCCTGGTTAGTGCCTGGATGGGAGACCGCCTGGGAATGCCAGGTACTCTAAGCTATTTTGAAATTTTTCACTTAGTATATAATAATTTTGCCAAAAAATAGAGTCAATGCCCGATCTCTGAATATAAGCAGGTTTGCGCCAGGTTAGTACATGGATGGGAGACTGCCTGGGAATATCAGGTGCTTTAAATTTTTGGATATTTTTCACGAATTATATAATATTCTTGCAAAAAAAAAAAAAAAAAAAAGAGTCAATGCCCGATCTCTGAATCTTAGCAGGTTTAGGTCTGGTTAGTACTTGGATGAGAGACCGCCAAGGAATACCAGGTGCTTTAAGCTTTTGGAATTTTTTCACTTAGTATATAATAAATTTGGCAAAAAATAGAGTCAGTGCCCGATCTCTGAATATAAGCAGGTTTGGGCCAGGTTAGTACATGGATGGGAGACTGCCTGGGAATACCAGGTGCTTTAAATTTTTGGATATTTTTCACAAATTATATAATAATCTTGCAAAAAAATAAAATAAAGAAGAAGTCAATGCCCGATCTCTGAATCTTAGCAGGTTAAGGTCTGGTTAGTACTTGAATGATAGACCGCCAAGGAATACCAGGTGCTTTAAGCTTTTGGAATTTTTTCACTTAGTATATAATAAATTTGCCAAAAAATAGAGTCAATGCCCGATCTCTGAATATAAGCAGGTTTGGGCCAGGTTAGTACTTGGATGAGAGATCGCCTAGGAATACCAGGTGCTTTAAGCTTTTGGGGTTTCTTTCCTACTTTTATAATGTACTGGCGAGTAGATTGGCTGATCTTTAAATAGCCTTCTCTTTGCAGCAGTCTTCGCTTATGGCCATACCAGCCTGGCTATGCCCGATCTTGTCTGATCTCGTAAGCTAAGCAGGTTTGGGCCTGGTTAGTGCCTGGATGGGAGACCGCCTGGGAATACCAGGTACTGTAAGCTTTTTTGAAATTTTTCACTTAGTATATAATAATTTTGCCAAAAAATAGAGTCAATGCCCGATCTCTGAATATAAGCAGGTTTGCGCCAGGTTAGTACATGGATGGGAGACTGCCTGGGAATATCAGGTGCTTTAAATTTTTGGATATTTTTCACGAATTATATAATATTCTTGCAAAAAAAAAAAAAAAAGAGTCAATGCCCGATCTCTGAATCTTAGCAGGTTTAGGTCTGGTTAGTACTTGGATGAGAGACCGCCAAGGAATACCAGGTGCTTTAAGCTTTTGGAATTTTTTCACTTAGTATATAATAAATTTGGCAAAAAATAGAGTCAATGCCTGATCTCTGAATATAAGCAGGTTTGGGCCAGGTTAGTACATGGATGGGAGACTGCCTGGGAATACCAGGTGATTTAAATTTTTGGATATTTTTCACAAATTATATAATAATCTTGCAAAAAAAAAAAAAAAAAAGAGTCAATGCCCGATCTCTGAATTTTAGCAGGTTTAGGTCTAGTTAGTACTTGGATGAGAGACCGCCAAGGAATACCAGGTGCTTTAAGCTTTTGGAATTTTTTCACTTAGTATATAATAAATTTGGCAAAAAATAGAGTCAATGCCCGATCTCTGAATATAAGCAGGTTTGGGCCAGGTTAGTACATGGATGGGAGACTGCCTGGGAATACCAGGTGCTTTAAATTTTTGGATATTTTTCACGAATTATATAATAATCTTGCAAAAAAAAAAAAAAAAAGAAGAAGTCAATGCCCGATCTCTGAATCTTAGCAGGTTAAGGTCTGGTTAGTACTTGAATGATAGACCGCCAAGGAATACCAGGTGCTTTAAGCTTTTGGAATTTTTTCACTTAGTATATAATAAATTTGGCAAAAAATAGAGTCAATGCCCGATCTCTGAATATAAGCAGGTTTGGGCCAGGTTAGTACTTGGATGAGAGACCGCCTGGGAATACCAGGTGCTTTAAATTTTTGGATATTTTTCACGAATTATATAATAATCTTGCAAAAAAAAAAAAAAAAAAAAAGAGTCAATGCCCGATCTCTGAATCTTAGCAGGTTTAGGTCTGGTTAGTACTTGGATGAGAGACCGCCAAGGAATACCAGGTGCTTTAAGCTTTTGGAATTTTTTCACTTAGTATATAATAAATTTGGCAAAAAATAGAGTCAGTGCCCGATCTCTGAATATAAGCAGGTTTGGGCCAGGTAAGTACATGGATGGGAGACTGCCTGGGAATACCAGGTGCTTTAAATTTTTGGATATTTTTCACAAATTATATAATAATCTTGCAAAAAAAAAAAAAAAAGAGTCAATGCCCGATCTCTGAATTTTAGCAGGTTTAGGTCTAGTTAGTACTTGGATGAGAGACCGCCAAGGAATACCAGGTGCTTTAAGCTTTTGGAATTTTTTCACTTAGTATATAATAAATTTGGCAAAAAATAGAGTCAATGCCCGATCTCTGAATATAAGCAGGTTTGGGCCAGGTTAGTACATGGATGGGAGACTGCCTGGGAATACCAGGTGCTTTAAATTTTTGGATATTTTTCACGAATTATATAATAATCTTGCAAAAAAAAAAAGAAGAAGTCAATGCCCGATCTCTGAATCTTAGCAGGTTAAGGTCTGGTTAGTACTTGAATGATAGACCGCCAAGGAATACCAGGTGCTTTAAGCTTTTGGAATTTTTTCACTTAGTATATAATAAATTTGGCAAAAAATAGAGTCAATGCCCGATCTCTGAATATAAGCAGGTTTGGGCCAGGTTAGTACTTGGATGAGAGACCGACTAGGAATACCAGGTGCTTTAAGCTTTTGGGGTTTCTTTCCTACTTTTATAATGTACTGGCGAGTAGATTGGCTGATCTTTAAATAGCCTTCTCTTTGCAGCAGTCTTCGCTTATGGCCATACCAGCCTGGCTATGCCCGATCTTGTCTGATCTCGGAAGCTAAGCAGGTTTGGGCCTGGTTAGTGCCTGGATGGGAGACCGCCTGGGAATGCCAGGTACTCTAAGCTATTTTGAAATTTTTCACTTAGTATATAATAATTTTGCCAAAAAATAGAGTCAATGCCCGATCTCTGAATATAAGCAGGTTTGCGCCAGGTTAGTACATGGATGGGAGACTGCCTGGGAATATCAGGTGCTTTAAATTTTTGGATATTTTTCACGAATTATATAATATTCTTGCAAAAAAAAAAAAAAAAAAAAAGAGTCAATGCCCGATCTCTGAATCTTAGCAGGTTTAGGTCTGGTTAGTACTTGGATGAGAGACCGCCAAGGAATACCAGGTGCTTTAAGCTTTTGGAATTTTTTCACTTAGTATATAATAAATTTGGCAAAAAATAGAGTCAGTGCCCGATCTCTGAATATAAGCAGGTTTGGGCCAGGTTAGTACATGGATGGGAGACTGCCTGGGAATACCAGGTGCTTTAAATTTTTGGATATTTTTCACAAATTATATAATAATCTTGCAAAAAAATAAAATAAAGAAGAAGTCAATGCCCGATCTCTGAATCTTAGCAGGTTAAGGTCTGGTTAGTACTTGAATGATAGACCGCCAAGGAATACCAGGTGCTTTAAGCTTTTGGAATTTTTTCACTTAGTATATAATAAATTTGCCAAAAAATAGAGTCAATGCCCGATCTCTGAATATAAGCAGGTTTGGGCCAGGTTAGTACTTGGATGAGAGATCGCCTAGGAATACCAGGTGCTTTAAGCTTTTGGGGTTTCTTTCCTACTTTTATAATGTACTGGCGAGTAGATTGGCTGATCTTTAAATAGCCTTCTCTTTGCAGCAGTCTTCGCTTATGGCCATACCAGCCTGGCTATGCCCGATCTTGTCTGATCTCGTAAGCTAAGCAGGTTTGGGCCTGGTTAGTGCCTGGATGGGAGACCGCCTGGGAATACCAGGTACTGTAAGCTTTTTTGAAATTTTTCACTTAGTATATAATAATTTTGCCAAAAAATAGAGTCAATGCCCGATCTCTGAATATAAGCAGGTTTGCGCCAGGTTATTACATGGATGGGAGACTGCCTGGGAATATCAGGTGCTTTAAATTTTTGGATATTTTTCACGAATTATATAATATTCTTGCAAAAAAAAAAAACAAAAAAAAAAAGAGTCAATGCCCGATCTCTGAATCTTAGCAGGTTTAGGTCTGGTTAGTACTTGGATGAGAGACCGCCAAGGAATACCAGGTGCTTTAAGCTTTTGGAATTTTTTCACTTAGTATATAATAAATTTGGCAAAAAATAGAGTCAATGCCCGATCTCTGAATATAAGCAGGTTTGGGCCAGGTTAGTACATGGATGGGAGACTGCCTGGGAATGCCAGGTGCTTTAAATTTTTGGATATTTTTCACAAATTATATAATAATCTTGCAAAAAAAAAAAAAAAAAAATAGAGTCAATGCCCGATCTCTGAATCTTAGCAGGTTTAGGTCTGGTTAGTACTTGGTTGAAAGACCGCCTAGGAATACCAGGTGCTTAAAGCTTTTGGAATTTTTTCACTTAGTATATAATAAATTTGGCAAAAAATAGAGTCAATGCCCGATCTCTGAATATAAGCAGGTTTGGGCCAGGTTAGTACATGGATGGGAGACTGCCTGGGAATACCAGGTGCTTTAAATTTTTGGATATTTTTCACGAATTATATAATAATCTTGCAAAAAAAATAAAAAATAAAAGAAGAAGTCAATGCCCGATCTCTGAATCTTAGCAGGTTAAGGTCTGGTTAGTACTTGAATGATAGACCGCCAAGGAATACCAGGTGCTTTAAGCTTTTGGAATTTTTTCACTTAGTATATAATAAATTTGGCAAAAAATAGAGTCAATGCCCGATCTCTGAATATAAGCAGGTTTGGGCCAGGTTAGTACTTGGATGAGAGACCGCCTAGGAATACCAGGTGCTTTAAGCTTTTGGGGTTTCTTTCCTACTTTTATAATGTACTGGCGAGTAGATTGGCTGATCTTTAAATAGCCTTCTCTTTGCAGCAGTCTTCGCTTATGGCCATACCAGCCTGGCTATGCCCGATCTTGTCTGATCTCGTAAGCTAAGCAGGTTTGGGCCTGGTTAGTGCCTGGATGGGAGACCGCCTGGGAATACCAGGTACTGTAAGCATTTTTGAAATTTTTCACTTAGTATATAATAATTTTGCCAAAAAATAGAGTCAATGCCCGATCTCTGAATATAAGCAGGTTTGCGCCAGGTTAGTACATGGATGGGAGACTGCCTGGGAATATCAGGTGCTTTAAATTTTTGGATATTTTTCACGAATTATATAATAATCTTGCAAAAAAAAAAAAAAAAAAGCAGGTTTGGGCCAGGTTAGTACTTGGATGAGAGACCGCCTAGGAATACCAGGTGCTTTAAGCATTTGGGGTTTCTTTCCTACTTTTATAATGTACTGGCGAGTAGATTGGCTGATCTTTAAATAGCCTTCTCTTTGCAGCAGTCTTCGCTTATGGCCATACCAGCCTGGCTATGCCCGATCTTGTCTGATCTTGGAAGCTAAGCAGGTTTGGGCCTGGTTAGTGCCTGGATGGGAGACCGCCTGGGAATGCCAGGTACTCTAAGCTATTTTGAAATTTTTCACTTAGTATATAATAATTTTGCCAAAAAATAGAGTCAATGCCCGATCTCTGAATATAAGCAGGTTTGCGCCAGGTTAGTACATGGATGGGAGACTGCCTGGGAATATCAGGTGCTTTAAATTTTTGGATATTTTTCACGAATTATATAATAATCTTGCAAAAAAAAAAAAAAAAAAGCAGGTTTGGGCCAGGTTAGTACTTGGATGAGAGACCGCCTAGGAATACCAGGTGCTTTAAGCATTTGGGGTTTCTTTCCTACTTTTATAATGTACTGGCGAGTAGATTGGCTGATCTTTAAATAGCCTTCTCTTTGCAGCAGTCTTCGCTTATGGCCATACCAGCCTGGCTATGCCCGATCTTGTCTGATCTTGGAAGCTAAGCAGGTTTGGGCCTGGTTAGTGCCTGGATGGGAGACCGCCTGGGAATGCCAGGTACTCTAAGCTATTTTGAAATTTTTCACTTAGTATATAATAATTTTGCCAAAAAATAGAGTCAATGCCCGATCTCTGAATATAAGCAGGTTTGCGCCAGGTTAGTACATGGATGGGAGACTGCCTGGGAATATCAGGTGCTTTAAATTTTTGGATATTTTTCACGAATTATATAATAATCTTGCAAAAAAAAAAAAAAAAAAGCAGGTTTGGGCCAGGTTAGTACTTGGATGAGAGACCGCCTAGGAATACCAGGTGCTTTAAGCATTTGGGGTTTCTTCTCTTTGCAGCAGTCTTCGCTTATGGCCATACCAGCCTGGCTATGCCCGATCTTGTCTGATCTTGGAAGCTAAGCAGGTTTGGGCCTGGTTAGTGCCTGGATGGGAGACCGCCTGGGAATGCCAGGTACTCTAAGCTATTTTGAAATTTTTCACTTAGTATATAATAATTTTGCCAAAAAATAGAGTCAATGCCCGATCTCTGAATATAAGCAGGTTTGCGCCAGGTTAGTACATGGATGGGAGACTGCCTGGGAATATCAGGTGCTTTAAATTTTTGGATATTTTTCACGAATTATATAATAATCTTGCAAAAAAAAAAAAAAAAAAAGCAGGTTTGGGCCAGGTTAGTACTTGGATGAGAGACCGCCTAGGAATACCAGGTGCTTTAAGCATTTGGGGTTTCTTTCCTACTTTTATAATGTACTGGCGAGTAGATTGGCTGATCTTTAAATAGCCTTCTCTTTGCAGCAGTCTTCGCTTATGGCCATACCAGCCTGGCTATGCCCGATCTTGTCTGATCTTGGAAGCTAAGCAGGTTTGGGCCTGGTTAGTGCCTGGATGGGAGACCGCCTGGGAATGCCAGGTACTCTAAGCTATTTTGAAATTTTTCACTTAGTATATAATAATTTTGCCAAAAAATAGAGTCAATGCCCGATCTCTGAATATAAGCAGGTTTGCGCCAGGTTAGTACATGGATGGGAGACTGCCTGGGAATATCAGGTGCTTTAAATTTTTGGATATTTTTCACGAATTATATAATAATCTTGCAAAAAAAAAAAAAAAAAAGCAGGTTTGGGCCAGGTTAGTACTTGGATGAGAGACCGCCTAGGAATACCAGGTGCTTTAAGCATTTGGGGTTTCTTTCCTACTTTTATAATGTACTGGCGAGTAGATTGGCTGATCTTTAAATAGCCTTCTCTTTGCAGCAGTCTTCGCTTATGGCCATACCAGCCTGGCTATGCCCGATCTTGTCTGATCTTGGAAGCTAAGCAGGTTTGGGCCTGGTTAGTGCCTGGATGGGAGACCGCCTGGGAATGCCAGGTACTCTAAGCTATTTTGAAATTTTTCACTTAGTATATAATAATTTTGCCAAAAAATAGAGTCAATGCCCGATCTCTGAATATAAGCAGGTTTGCGCCAGGTTAGTACATGGATGGGAGACTGCCTGGGAATATCAGGTGCTTTAAATTTTTGGATATTTTTCACGAATTATATAATATTCTTGCAAAAAAAAAAAACAAAAAAAAAAAGAGTCAATGCCCGATCTCTGAATCTTAGCAGGTTTAGGTCTGGTTAGTACTTGGATGAGAGACCGCCAAGGAATACCAGGTGCTTTAAGCTTTTGGAATTTTTTCACTTAGTATATAATAAATTTGGCAAAAAATAGAGTCAATGCCCGATCTCTGAATATAAGCAGGTTTGGGCCAGGTTAGTACATGGATGGGAGACTGCCTGGGAATGCCAGGTGCTTTAAATTTTTGGATATTTTTCACAAATTATATAATAATCTTGCAAAAAAAAAAAAAAAAAAATAGAGTCAATGCCCGATCTCTGAATCTTAGCAGGTTTAGGTCTGGTTAGTACTTGGTTGAAAGACCGCCTAGGAATACCAGGTGCTTAAAGCTTTTGGAATTTTTTCACTTAGTATATAATAAATTTGGCAAAAAATAGAGTCAATGCCCGATCTCTGAATATAAGCAGGTTTGGGCCAGGTTAGTACATGGATGGGAGACTGCCTGGGAATACCAGGTGCTTTAAATTTTTGGATATTTTTCACGAATTATATAATAATCTTGCAAAAAAAATAAAAAATAAAAGAAGAAGTCAATGCCCGATCTCTGAATCTTAGCAGGTTAAGGTCTGGTTAGTACTTGAATGATAGACCGCCAAGGAATACCAGGTGCTTTAAGCTTTTGGAATTTTTTCACTTAGTATATAATAAATTTGGCAAAAAATAGAGTCAATGCCCGATCTCTGAATATAAGCAGGTTTGGGCCAGGTTAGTACTTGGATGAGAGACCGCCTAGGAATACCAGGTGCTTTAAGCTTTTGGGGTTTCTTTCCTACTTTTATAATGTACTGGCGAGTAGATTGGCTGATCTTTAAATAGCCTTCTCTTTGCAGCAGTCTTCGCTTATGGCCATACCAGCCTGGCTATGCCCGATCTTGTCTGATCTCGTAAGCTAAGCAGGTTTGGGCCTGGTTAGTGCCTGGATGGGAGACCGCCTGGGAATACCAGGTACTGTAAGCATTTTTGAAATTTTTCACTTAGTATATAATAATTTTGCCAAAAAATAGAGTCAATGCCCGATCTCTGAATATAAGCAGGTTTGCGCCAGGTTAGTACATGGATGGGAGACTGCCTGGGAATATCAGGTGCTTTAAATTTTTGGATATTTTTCACGAATTATATAATAATCTTGCAAAAAAAAAAAAAAAAAAGCAGGTTTGGGCCAGGTTAGTACTTGGATGAGAGACCGCCTAGGAATACCAGGTGCTTTAAGCATTTGGGGTTTCTTTCCTACTTTTATAATGTACTGGCGAGTAGATTGGCTGATCTTTAAATAGCCTTCTCTTTGCAGCAGTCTTCGCTTATGGCCATACCAGCCTGGCTATGCCCGATCTTGTCTGATCTTGGAAGCTAAGCAGGTTTGGGCCTGGTTAGTGCCTGGATGGGAGACCGCCTGGGAATGCCAGGTACTCTAAGCTATTTTGAAATTTTTCACTTAGTATATAATAATTTTGCCAAAAAATAGAGTCAATGCCCGATCTCTGAATATAAGCAGGTTTGCGCCAGGTTAGTACATGGATGGGAGACTGCCTGGGAATATCAGGTGCTTTAAATTTTTGGATATTTTTCACGAATTATATAATAATCTTGCAAAAAAAAAAAAAAAAAAGCAGGTTTGGGCCAGGTTAGTACTTGGATGAGAGACCGCCTAGGAATACCAGGTGCTTTAAGCATTTGGGGTTTCTTTCCTACTTTTATAATGTACTGGCGAGTAGATTGGCTGATCTTTAAATAGCCTTCTCTTTGCAGCAGTCTTCGCTTATGGCCATACCAGCCTGGCTATGCCCGATCTTGTCTGATCTTGGAAGCTAAGCAGGTTTGGGCCTGGTTAGTGCCTGGATGGGAGACCGCCTGGGAATGCCAGGTACTCTAAGCTATTTTGAAATTTTTCACTTAGTATATAATAATTTTGCCAAAAAATAGAGTCAATGCCCGATCTCTGAATATAAGCAGGTTTGCGCCAGGTTAGTACATGGATGGGAGACTGCCTGGGAATATCAGGTGCTTTAAATTTTTGGATATTTTTCACGAATTATATAATAATCTTGCAAAAAAAAAAAAAAAAAAGCAGGTTTGGGCCAGGTTAGTACTTGGATGAGAGACCGCCTAGGAATACCAGGTGCTTTAAGCATTTGGGGTTTCTTCTCTTTGCAGCAGTCTTCGCTTATGGCCATACCAGCCTGGCTATGCCCGATCTTGTCTGATCTTGGAAGCTAAGCAGGTTTGGGCCTGGTTAGTGCCTGGATGGGAGACCGCCTGGGAATGCCAGGTACTCTAAGCTATTTTGAAATTTTTCACTTAGTATATAATAATTTTGCCAAAAAATAGAGTCAATGCCCGATCTCTGAATATAAGCAGGTTTGCGCCAGGTTAGTACATGGATGGGAGACTGCCTGGGAATATCAGGTGCTTTAAATTTTTGGATATTTTTCACGAATTATATAATAATCTTGCAAAAAAAAAAAAAAAAAAAGCAGGTTTGGGCCAGGTTAGTACTTGGATGAGAGACCGCCTAGGAATACCAGGTGCTTTAAGCATTTGGGGTTTCTTTCCTACTTTTATAATGTACTGGCGAGTAGATTGGCTGATCTTTAAATAGCCTTCTCTTTGCAGCAGTCTTCGCTTATGGCCATACCAGCCTGGCTATGCCCGATCTTGTCTGATCTTGGAAGCTAAGCAGGTTTGGGCCTGGTTAGTGCCTGGATGGGAGACCGCCTGGGAATGCCAGGTACTCTAAGCTATTTTGAAATTTTTCACTTAGTATATAATAATTTTGCCAAAAAATAGAGTCAATGCCCGATCTCTGAATATAAGCAGGTTTGCGCCAGGTTAGTACATGGATGGGAGACTGCCTGGGAATATCAGGTGCTTTAAATTTTTGGATATTTTTCACGAATTATATAATAATCTTGCAAAAAAAAAAAAAAAAAAGCAGGTTTGGGCCAGGTTAGTACTTGGATGAGAGACCGCCTAGGAATACCAGGTGCTTTAAGCATTTGGGGTTTCTTTCCTACTTTTATAATGTACTGGCGAGTAGATTGGCTGATCTTTAAATAGCCTTCTCTTTGCAGCAGTCTTCGCTTATGGCCATACCAGCCTGGCTATGCCCGATCTTGTCTGATCTTGGAAGCTAAGCAGGTTTGGGCCTGGTTAGTGCCTGGATGGGAGACCGCCTGGGAATGCCAGGTACTCTAAGCTATTTTGAAATTTTTCACTTAGTATATAATAATTTTGCCAAAAAATAGAGTCAATGCCCGATCTCTGAATATAAGCAGGTTTGCGCCAGGTTAGTACATGGATGGGAGACTGCCTGGGAATATCAGGTGCTTTAAATTTTTGGATATTTTTCACAAATTATATAATAATCTTGCAAAAAAAAAAAAAAAAAATAGAGTCAATGCCCGATCTCTGAATCTTAGCAGGTTTAGGTCTGGTTAGTACTTGGATGAGAGACCGCCAAGGAATACCAGGTGCTTTAAGCTTTTGGAATTTTTTCACTTAGTATATAATAAATTTGGCAAAAAATAGAGTCAGTGCCCGATCTCTGAATATAAGCAGGTTTGGGCCAGGTTAGTACATGGATGGGAGACTGCCTGGGAATACCAGGTGCTTTAAATTTTTGGATATTTTTCACGAATTATATAATAATCTTGCAAAAAAAAAAAAAAAAGAAGAAGTCAATGCCCGATCTCTGAATCTTAGCAGGTTAAGGTCTGGTTAGTACTTGAATGATAGACCGCCAAGGAATACCAGGTGCTTTAAGCTTTTGGAATTTTTTCACTTAGTATATAATAAATTTGGCAAAAAATAGAGTCAATGCCCGATCTCTGAATATAAGCAGGTTTGGGCCAGGTTAGTACTTGGATGAGAGACCGACTAGGAATACCAGGTGCTTTAAGCTTTTGGGGTTTCTTTCCTACTTTTATAATGTACTGGCGAGTAGATTGGCTGATCTTTAAATAGCCTTCTCTTTGCAGCAGTCTTCGCTTATGGCCATACCAGCCTGGCTATGCCTGATCTTGTCTGATCTCGGAAGCTAAGCAGGTTTGGGCCTGGTTAGTGCCTGGATGGGAGACCGCCTGGGAATGCCAGGTACTCTAAGCTATTTTGAAATTTTTCACTTAGTATATAATAATTTTGCCAAAAAATAGAGTCAATGCCCGATCTCTGAATATAAGCAGGTTTGCGCCAGGTTAGTACATGGATGGGAGACTGCCTGGGAATATCAGGTGCTTTAAATTTTTGGATATTTTTCACGAATTATATAATATTCTTGCAAAAAAAAAAAAAAAAAAATAGAGTCAATGCCCGATCTCTGAATCTTAGCAGGTTTAGGTCTGGTTAGTACTTGGTTGAAAGACCGCCTAGGAATACCAGGTGCTTAAAGCTTTTGGAATTTTTTCACTTAGTATATAATAAATTTGGCAAAAAATAGAGTCAATGCCCGATCTCTGAATATAAGCAGGTTTGGGCCAGGTTAGTACATGGATGGGAGACTGCCTGGGAATACCAGGTGCTTTAAATTTTTGGATATTTTTCACGAATTATATAATAATCTTGCAAAAAAAATAAAAAATAAAAGAAGAAGTCAATGCCCGATCTCTGAATCTTAGCAGGTTAAGGTCTGGTTAGTACTTGAATGATAGACCGCCAAGGAATACCAGGTGCTTTAAGCTTTTGGAATTTTTTCACTTAGTATATAATAAATTTGGCAAAAAATAGAGTCAATGCCCGATCTCTGAATATAAGCAGGTTTGGGCCAGGTTAGTACTTGGATGAGAGACCGCCTAGGAATACCAGGTGCTTTAAGCTTTTGGGGTTTCTTTCCTACTTTTATAATGTACTGGCGAGTAGATTGGCTGATCTTTAAATAGCCTTCTCTTTGCAGCAGTCTTCGCTTATGGCCATACCAGCCTGGCTATGCCCGATCTTGTCTGATCTCGTAAGCTAAGCAGGTTTGGGCCTGGTTAGTGCCTGGATGGGAGACCGCCTGGGAATACCAGGTACTGTAAGCATTTTTGAAATTTTTCACTTAGTATATAATAATTTTGCCAAAAAATAGAGTCAATGCCCGATCTCTGAATATAAGCAGGTTTGCGCCAGGTTAGTACATGGATGGGAGACTGCCTGGGAATATCAGGTGCTTTAAATTTTTGGATATTTTTCACGAATTATATAATAATCTTGCAAAAAAAAAAAAAAAAAAGCAGGTTTGGGCCAGGTTAGTACTTGGATGAGAGACCGCCTAGGAATACCAGGTGCTTTAAGCATTTGGGGTTTCTTTCCTACTTTTATAATGTACTGGCGAGTAGATTGGCTGATCTTTAAATAGCCTTCTCTTTGCAGCAGTCTTCGCTTATGGCCATACCAGCCTGGCTATGCCCGATCTTGTCTGATCTTGGAAGCTAAGCAGGTTTGGGCCTGGTTAGTGCCTGGATGGGAGACCGCCTGGGAATGCCAGGTACTCTAAGCTATTTTGAAATTTTTCACTTAGTATATAATAATTTTGCCAAAAAATAGAGTCAATGCCCGATCTCTGAATATAAGCAGGTTTGCGCCAGGTTAGTACATGGATGGGAGACTGCCTGGGAATATCAGGTGCTTTAAATTTTTGGATATTTTTCACGAATTATATAATAATCTTGCAAAAAAAAAAAAAAAAAAGCAGGTTTGGGCCAGGTTAGTACTTGGATGAGAGACCGCCTAGGAATACCAGGTGCTTTAAGCATTTGGGGTTTCTTTCCTACTTTTATAATGTACTGGCGAGTAGATTGGCTGATCTTTAAATAGCCTTCTCTTTGCAGCAGTCTTCGCTTATGGCCATACCAGCCTGGCTATGCCCGATCTTGTCTGATCTTGGAAGCTAAGCAGGTTTGGGCCTGGTTAGTGCCTGGATGGGAGACCGCCTGGGAATGCCAGGTACTCTAAGCTATTTTGAAATTTTTCACTTAGTATATAATAATTTTGCCAAAAAATAGAGTCAATGCCCGATCTCTGAATATAAGCAGGTTTGCGCCAGGTTAGTACATGGATGGGAGACTGCCTGGGAATATCAGGTGCTTTAAATTTTTGGATATTTTTCACGAATTATATAATAATCTTGCAAAAAAAAAAAAAAAAAAAGCAGGTTTGGGCCAGGTTAGTACTTGGATGAGAGACCGCCTAGGAATACCAGGTGCTTTAAGCATTTGGGGTTTCTTCTCTTTGCAGCAGTCTTCGCTTATGGCCATACCAGCCTGGCTATGCCCGATCTTGTCTGATCTTGGAAGCTAAGCAGGTTTGGGCCTGGTTAGTGCCTGGATGGGAGACCGCCTGGGAATGCCAGGTACTCTAAGCTATTTTGAAATTTTTCACTTAGTATATAATAATTTTGCCAAAAAATAGAGTCAATGCCCGATCTCTGAATATAAGCAGGTTTGCGCCAGGTTAGTACATGGATGGGAGACTGCCTGGGAATATCAGGTGCTTTAAATTTTTGGATATTTTTCACGAATTATATAATAATCTTGCAAAAAAAAAAAAAAAAAAAGCAGGTTTGGGCCAGGTTAGTACTTGGATGAGAGACCGCCTAGGAATACCAGGTGCTTTAAGCATTTGGGGTTTCTTTCCTACTTTTATAATGTACTGGCGAGTAGATTGGCTGATCTTTAAATAGCCTTCTCTTTGCAGCAGTCTTCGCTTATGGCCATACCAGCCTGGCTATGCCCGATCTTGTCTGATCTTGGAAGCTAAGCAGGTTTGGGCCTGGTTAGTGCCTGGATGGGAGACCGCCTGGGAATGCCAGGTACTCTAAGCTATTTTGAAATTTTTCACTTAGTATATAATAATTTTGCCAAAAAATAGAGTCAATGCCCGATCTCTGAATATAAGCAGGTTTGCGCCAGGTTAGTACATGGATGGGAGACTGCCTGGGAATATCAGGTGCTTTAAATTTTTGGATATTTTTCACGAATTATATAATAATCTTGCAAAAAAAAAAAAAAAAAAGCAGGTTTGGGCCAGGTTAGTACTTGGATGAGAGACCGCCTAGGAATACCAGGTGCTTTAAGCATTTGGGGTTTCTTTCCTACTTTTATAATGTACTGGCGAGTAGATTGGCTGATCTTTAAATAGCCTTCTCTTTGCAGCAGTCTTCGCTTATGGCCATACCAGCCTGGCTATGCCCGATCTTGTCTGATCTTGGAAGCTAAGCAGGTTTGGGCCTGGTTAGTGCCTGGATGGGAGACCGCCTGGGAATGCCAGGTACTCTAAGCTATTTTGAAATTTTTCACTTAGTATATAATAATTTTGCCAAAAAATAGAGTCAATGCCCGATCTCTGAATATAAGCAGGTTTGCGCCAGGTTAGTACATGGATGGGAGACTGCCTGGGAATATCAGGTGCTTTAAATTTTTGGATATTTTTCACAAATTATATAATAATCTTGCAAAAAAAAAAAAAAAAAATAGAGTCAATGCCCGATCTCTGAATCTTAGCAGGTTTAGGTCTGGTTAGTACTTGGATGAGAGACCGCCAAGGAATACCAGGTGCTTTAAGCTTTTGGAATTTTTTCACTTAGTATATAATAAATTTGGCAAAAAATAGAGTCAGTGCCCGATCTCTGAATATAAGCAGGTTTGGGCCAGGTTAGTACATGGATGGGAGACTGCCTGGGAATACCAGGTGCTTTAAATTTTTGGATATTTTTCACGAATTATATAATAATCTTGCAAAAAAAAAAAAAAAAGAAGAAGTCAATGCCCGATCTCTGAATCTTAGCAGGTTAAGGTCTGGTTAGTACTTGAATGATAGACCGCCAAGGAATACCAGGTGCTTTAAGCTTTTGGAATTTTTTCACTTAGTATATAATAAATTTGGCAAAAAATAGAGTCAATGCCCGATCTCTGAATATAAGCAGGTTTGGGCCAGGTTAGTACTTGGATGAGAGACCGACTAGGAATACCAGGTGCTTTAAGCTTTTGGGGTTTCTTTCCTACTTTTATAATGTACTGGCGAGTAGATTGGCTGATCTTTAAATAGCCTTCTCTTTGCAGCAGTCTTCGCTTATGGCCATACCAGCCTGGCTATGCCTGATCTTGTCTGATCTCGGAAGCTAAGCAGGTTTGGGCCTGGTTAGTGCCTGGATGGGAGACCGCCTGGGAATGCCAGGTACTCTAAGCTATTTTGAAATTTTTCACTTAGTATATAATAATTTTGCCAAAAAATAGAGTCAATGCCCGATCTCTGAATATAAGCAGGTTTGCGCCAGGTTAGTACATGGATGGGAGACTGCCTGGGAATATCAGGTGCTTTAAATTTTTGGATATTTTTCACGAATTATATAATATTCTTGCAAAAAAAAAAAAAAAAAAAAAAAGAGTCAATGCCCGATCTCTGAATCTTAGCAGGTTTAGGTCTGGTTAGTACTTGGATGAGAGACCGCCAAGGAATACCAGGTGCTTTAAGCTTTTGGAATTTTTTCACTTAGTATATAATAAATTTGGCAAAAAATAGAGTCAGTGCCCGATCTCTGAATATAAGCAGGTTTGGGCCAGGTTAGTACATGGATGGGAGACTGCCTGGGAATACCAGGTGCTTTAAATTTTTGGATATTTTTCACAAATTATATAATAATCTTGCAAAAAAATAAAATAAAGAAGAAGTCAATGCCCGATCTCTGAATCTTAGCAGGTTAAGGTCTGGTTAGTACTTGAATGATAGACCGCCAAGGAATACCAGGTGCTTTAAGCTTTTGGAATTTTTTCACTTAGTATATAATAAATTTGCCAAAAAATAGAGTCAATGCCCGATCTCTGAATATAAGCAGGTTTGGGCCAGGTTAGTACTTGGATGAGAGATCGCCTAGGAATACCAGGTGCTTTAAGCTTTTGGGGTTTCTTTCCTACTTTTATAATGTACTGGCGAGTAGATTGGCTGATCTTTAAATAGCCTTCTCTTTGCAGCAGTCTTCGCTTATGGCCATACCAGCCTGGCTATGCCCGATCTTGTCTGATCTCGTAAGCTAAGCAGGTTTGGGCCTGGTTAGTGCCTGGATGGGAGACCGCCTGGGAATACCAGGTACTGTAAGCTTTTTTGAAATTTTTCACTTAGTATATAATAATTTTGCCAAAAAATAGAGTCAATGCCCGATCTCTGAATATAAGCAGGTTTGCGCCAGGTTATTACATGGATGGGAGACTGCCTGGGAATATCAGGTGCTTTAAATTTTTGGATATTTTTCACGAATTATATAATATTCTTGCAAAAAAAAAAAAAAAGAGTCAATGCCCGATCTCTGAATCTTAGCAGGTTTAGGTCTGGTTAGTACTTGGATGAGAGACCGCCAAGGAATACCAGGTGCTTTAAGCTTTTGGAATTTTTTCACTTAGTATATAATAAATTTGGCAAAAAATAGAGTCAATGCCTGATCTCTGAATATAAGCAGGTTTGGGCCAGGTTAGTACATGGATGGGAGACTGCCTGGGAATACCAGGTGATTTAAATTTTTGGATATTTTTCACAAATGATATAATAATCTTGCAAAAAAAAAAAAAAAAAGAGTCAATGCCCGATCTCTGAATTTTAGCAGGTTTAGGTCTAGTTAGTACTTGGATGAGAGACCGCCAAGGAATACCAGGTGCTTTAAGCTTTTGGAATTTTTTCACTTAGTATATAATAAATTTGGCAAAAAATAGAGTCAATGCCCGATCTCTGAATATAAGCAGGTTTGGGCCAGGTTAGTACATGGATGGGAGACTGCCTGGGAATACCAGGTGCTTTAAATTTTTGGATATTTTTCACGAATTATATAATAATCTTGCAAAAAAAAAAAAAAAAGAAGAAGTCAATGCCCGATCTCTGAATCTTAGCAGGTTAAGGTCTGGTTAGTACTTGAATGATAGACCGCCAAGGAATACCAGGTGCTTTAAGCTTTTGGATTTTTTTCACTTAGTATATAATAAATTTGGCAAAAAATAGAGTCAATGCCCGATCTCTGAATCTTAGCAGGTTAAGGTCTGGTTAGTACTTGAATGATAGACCGCCAAGGAATACCAGGTGCTTTAAGCTTTTGGAATTTTTTCACTTAGTATATAATAAATTTGGCAAAAAATAGAGTCAATGCCCGATCTCTGAATATAAGCAGGTTTGGGCCAGGTTAGTACTTGGATGAGAGACCGCCTAGGAATACCAGGTGCTTTAAGCATTTGGGGTTTCTTTCCTACTTTTATAATGTACTGGCGAGTAGATTGGCTGATCTTTAAATAGCCTTCTCTTTGCAGCAGTCTTCGCTTATGGCCATACCAGCCTGGCTATGCCCGATCTTGTCTGATCTTGGAAGCTAAGCAGGTTTGGGCCTGGTTAGTGCCTGGATGGGAGACCGCCTGGGAATGCCAGGTACTCTAAGCTATTTTGAAATTTTTCACTTAGTATATAATAATTTTGCCAAAAAATAGAGTCAATGCCCGATCTCTGAATATAAGCAGGTTTGCGCCAGGTTAGTACATGGATGGGAGACTGCCTGGGAATATCAGGTGCTTTAAATTTTTGGATATTTTTCACGAATTATATAATAATCTTGCAAAAAAAAAAAAAAAAAAAAAAAGAGTCAATGCCCGATCTCTGAATCTTAGCAGGTTTAGGTCTGGTTAGTACTTGGATGAGAGACCGCCAAGGAATACCAGGTGCTTTAAGCTTTTGGAATTTTTTCACTTAGTATATAATAAATTTGGCAAAAAATAGAGTCAGTGCCCGATCTCTGAATATAAGCAGGTTTGGGCCAGGTTAGTACATGGATGGGAGACTGCCTGGGAATACCAGGTGCTTTAAATTTTTGGATATTTTTCACAAATTATATAATAATCTTGCAAAAAAAAAAAAAAAAAATAGAGTCAATGCCCGATCTCTGAATCTTAGCAGGTTTAGGTCTGGTTAGTACTTGGATGAGAGACCGCCAAGGAATACCAGGTGCTTTAAGCTTTTGGAATTTTTTCACTTAGTATATAATAAATTTGGCAAAAAATAGAGTCAGTGCCCGATCTCTGAATATAAGCAGGTTTGGGCCAGGTTAGTACATGGATGGGAGACTGCCTGGGAATACCAGGTGCTTTAAATTTTTGGATATTTTTCACGAATTATATAATAATCTTGCAAAAAAAAAAAAAAAAGAAGAAGTCAATGCCCGATCTCTGAATCTTAGCAGGTTAAGGTCTGGTTAGTACTTGAATGATAGACCGCCAAGGAATACCAGGTGCTTTAAGCTTTTGGAATTTTTTCACTTAGTATATAATAAATTTGGCAAAAAAATAGAGTCAATGCCCGATCTCTGAATATAAGCAGGTTTGGGCCAGGTTAGTACTTGGATGAGAGACCGACTAGGAATACCAGGTGCTTTAAGCTTTTGGGGTTTCTTTCCTACTTTTATAATGTACTGGCGAGTAGATTGGCTGATCTTTAAATAGCCTTCTCTTTGCAGCAGTCTTCGCTTATGGCCATACCAGCCTGGCTATGCCTGATCTTGTCTGATCTCGGAAGCTAAGCAGGTTTGGGCCTGGTTAGTGCCTGGATGGGAGACCGCCTGGGAATGCCAGGTACTCTAAGCTATTTTGAAATTTTTCACTTAGTATATAATAATTTTGCCAAAAAATAGAGTCAATGCCCGATCTCTGAATATAAGCAGGTTTGCGCCAGGTTAGTACATGGATGGGAGACTGCCTGGGAATATCAGGTGCTTTAAATTTTTGGATATTTTTCACGAATTATATAATATTCTTGCAAAAAAAAAAAATAAAGTAGAAGTCAATGCCCGATCTCTGAATCTTAGCAGGTTAAGGTCTGGTTAGTACTTGAATGATAGACCGCCAAGGAATACCAGGTGCTTTAAGCTTTTGGAATTTTTTCACTTAGTATATAATAAATTTGCCAAAAAATAGAGTCAATGCCCGATCTCTGAATATAAGCAGGTTTGGGCCAGGTTAGTACTTGGATGAGAGATCGCCTAGGAATACCAGGTGCTTTAAGCTTTTGGGGTTTCTTTCCTACTTTTATAATGTACTGGCGAGTAGATTGGCTGATCTTTAAATAGCCTTCTCTTTGCAGCAGTCTTCGCTTATGGCCATACCAGCCTGGCTATGCCCGATCTTGTCTGATCTCGTAAGCTAAGCAGGTTTGGGCCTGGTTAGTGCCTGGATGGGAGACCGCCTGGGAATACCAGGTACTGTAAGCTTTTTTGAAATTTTTCACTTAGTATATAATAATTTTGCCAAAAAATAGAGTCAATGCCCGATCTCTGAATATAAGCAGGTTTGCGCCAGGTTATTACATGGATGGGAGACTGCCTGGGAATATCAGGTGCTTTAAATTTTTGGATATTTTTCACGAATTATATAATATTCTTGCAAAAAAAAAAAAAAAGAGTCAATGCCCGATCTCTGAATCTTAGCAGGTTTAGGTCTGGTTAGTACTTGGATGAGAGACCACCAAGGAATACCAGGTGCTTTAAGCTTTTGGAATTTTTTCACTTAGTATATAATAAATTTGGCAAAAAATAGAGTCAATGCCTGATCTCTGAATATAAGCAGGTTTGGGCCAGGTTAGTACATGGATGGGAGACTGCCTGGGAATACCAGGTGATTTAAATTTTTGGATATTTTTCACAAATTATATAATAATCTTGCAAAAAAAAAAAAAAAAAGAGTCAATGCCCGATCTCTGAATTTTAGCAGGTTTAGGTCTAGTTAGTACTTGGATGAGAGACCGCCAAGGAATACCAGGTGCTTTAAGCTTTTGGAATTTTTTCACTTAGTATATAATAAATTTGGCAAAAAATAGAGTCAATGCCCGATCTCTGAATATAAGCAGGTTTGGGCCAGGTTAGTACATGGATGGGAGACTGCCTGGGAATACCAGGTGCTTTAAATTTTTGGATATTTTTCACGAATTATATAATAATCTTGCAAAAAAAAAAAAAAAGAAGAAGTCAATGCCCGATCTCTGAATCTTAGCAGGTTAAGGTCTGGTTAGTACTTGAATGATAGACCGCCAAGGAATACCAGGTGCTTTAAGCTTTTGGATTTTTTTCACTTAGTATATAATAAATTTGGCAAAAAATAGAGTCAATGCCCGATCTCTGAATATAAGCAGGTTTGGGCCAGGTTAGTACTTGGATGAGAGACCGACTAGGAATACCAGGTGCTTTAAGCTTTTGGGGTTTCTTTCCTACTTTTATAATGTACTGGCGAGTAGATTGGCTGATCTTTAAATAGCCTTCTCTTTGCAGCAGTCTTCGCTTATGGCCATACCAGCCTGGCTATGCCCGATCTTGTCTGATCTCGGAAGCTAAGCAGGTTTGGGCCTGGTTAGTGCCTGGATGGGAGACCGCCTGGGAATGCCAGGTACTCTAAGCTATTTTGAAATTTTTCACTTAGTATATAATAATTTTGCCAAAAAATAGAGTCAATGCCCGATCTCTGAATATAAGCAGGTTTGCGCCAGGTTAGTACATGGATGGGAGACTGCCTGGGAATATCAGGTGCTTTAAATTTTTGGATATTTTTCACGAATTATATAATATTCTTGCAAAAAAAAAAAAAAAAAAAGAGTCAATGCCCGATCTCTGAATCTTAGCAGGTTTAGGTCTGGTTAGTACTTGGATGAGAGACCGCCAAGGAATACCAGGTGCTTTAAGCTTTTGGAATTTTTTCACTTAGTATATAATAAATTTGGCAAAAAATAGAGTCAGTGCCCGATCTCTGAATATAAGCAGGTTTGGGCCAGGTTAGTACATGGATGGGAGACTGCCTGGGAATACCAGGTGCTTTAAATTTTTGGATATTTTTCACAAATTATATAATAATCTTGCAAAAAAATAAAATAAAGAAGAAGTCAATGCCCGATCTCTGAATCTTAGCAGGTTAAGGTCTGGTTAGTACTTGAATGATAGACCGCCAAGGAATACCAGGTGCTTTAAGCTTTTGGAATTTTTTCACTTAGTATATAATAAATTTGCCAAAAAATAGAGTCAATGCCCGATCTCTGAATATAAGCAGGTTTGGGCCAGGTTAGTACTTGGATGAGAGATCGCCTAGGAATACCAGGTGCTTTAAGCTTTTGGGGTTTCTTTCCTACTTTTATAATGTACTGGCGAGTAGATTGGCTGATCTTTAAATAGCCTTCTCTTTGCAGCAGTCTTCGCTTATGGCCATACCAGCCTGGCTATGCCCGATCTTGTCTGATCTCGTAAGCTAAGCAGGTTTGGGCCTGGTTAGTGCCTGGATGGGAGACCGCCTGGGAATACCAGGTACTGTAAGCTTTTTTGAAATTTTTCACTTAGTATATAATAATTTTGCCAAAAAATAGAGTCAATGCCCGATCTCTGAATATAAGCAGGTTTGCGCCAGGTTAGTACATGGATGGGAGACTGCCTGGGAATATCAGGTGCTTTAAATTTTTGGATATTTTTCACGAATTATATAATAATCTTGCAAAAAAAAAAAAAAAAAAAAAAAGAGTCAATGCCCGATCTCTGAATCTTAGCAGGTTTAGGTCTGGTTAGTACTTGGATGAGAGACCGCCAAGGAATACCAGGTGCTTTAAGCTTTTGGAATTTTTTCACTTAGTATATAATAAATTTGGCAAAAAATAGAGTCAGTGCCCGATCTCTGAATATAAGCAGGTTTGGGCCAGGTTAGTACATGGATGGGAGACTGCCTGGGAATACCAGGTGCTTTAAATTTTTGGATATTTTTCACGAATTATATAATAATCTTGCAAAAAAAAAAAAAAAAAGAAGAAGTCAATGCCCGATCTCTGAATCTTAGCAGGTTAAGGTCTGGTTAGTACTTGAATGATAGACCGCCAAGGAATACCAGGTGCTTTAAGCTTTTGGAATTTTTTCACTTAGTATATAATAAATTTGGCAAAAAATAGAGTCAATGCCCGATCTCTGAATATAAGCAGGTTTGGGCCAGGTTAGTACTTGGATGAGAGACCGCCTAGGAATACCAGGTGCTTTAAGCATTTGGGGTTTCTTTCCTACTTTTATAATGTACTGGCGAGTAGATTGGCTGATCTTTAAATAGCCTTCTCTTTGCAGCAGTCTTCGCTTATGGCCATACCAGCCTGGCTATGCCCGATCTTGTCTGATCTTGGAAGCTAAGCAGGTTTGGGCCTGGTTAGTGCCTGGATGGGAGACCGCCTGGGAATGCCAGGTACTCTAAGCTATTTTGAAATTTTTCACTTAGTATATAATAATTTTGCCAAAAAATAGAGTCAATGCCCGATCTCTGAATATAAGCAGGTTTGCGCCAGGTTAGTACATGGATGGGAGACTGCCTGGGAATATCAGGTGCTTTAAATTTTTGGATATTTTTCACAAATTATATAATAATCTTGCAAAAAAAAAAAAAAAAAAAAAAAGAGTCAATGCCCGATCTCTGAATCTTAGCAGGTTTAGGTCTGGTTAGTACTTGGATGAGAGACCGCCAAGGAATACCAGGTGCTTTAAGCTTTTGGAATTTTTTCACTTAGTATATAATAAATTTGGCAAAAAATAGAGTCAGTGCCCGATCTCTGAATATAAGCAGGTTTGGGCCAGGTTAGTACATGGATGGGAGACTGCCTGGGAATACCAGGTGCTTTAAATTTTTGGATATTTTTCACAAATTATATAATAATCTTGCAAAAAAAAAAAAAAAAAAAATAGAGTCAATGCCCGATCTCTGAATCTTAGCAGGTTTAGGTCTGGTTAGTACTTGGTTGAAAGACCGCCTAGGAATACCAGGTGCTTAAAGCTTTTGGAATTTTTTCACTTAGTATATAATAAATTTGGCAAAAAATAGAGTCAATGCCCGATCTCTGAATATAAGCAGGTTTGCGCCAGGTTAGTACATGGATGGGAGACTGCCTGGGAATATCAGGTGCTTTAAATTTTTGGATATTTTTCACGAATTATATAATAATCTTGCAAAAAAAAAAAAAAAAAAAGAAGAAGTCAATGCCCGATCTCTGAATCTTAGCAGGTTAAGGTCTGGTTAGTACTTGAATGATAGACCGCCAAGGAATACCAGGTGCTTTAAGCTTTTGGAATTTTTTCACTTAGTATATAATAAATTTGGCAAAAAATAGAGTCAATGCCCGATCTCTGAATATAAGCAGGTTTGGGCCAGGTTAGTACTTGGATGAGAGACCGCCTAGGAATACCAGGTGCTTTAAGCTTTTGGGGTTTCTTTCCTACTTTTATAATGTACTGGCGAGTAGATTGGCTGATCTTTAAATAGCCTTCTCTTTGCAGCAGTCTTCGCTTATGGCCATACCAGCCTGGCTATGCCCGATCTTGTCTGATCTCGGAAGCTAAGCAGGTTTGGGCCTGGTTAGTGCCTGGATGGGAGACCGCCTGGGAATGCCAGGTACTCTGAGCTATTTTGAAATTTTTCACTTAGTATATAATAATTTTGCCAAAAAATAGAGTCAATGCCCGATCTCTGAATATAAGCAGGTTTGCGCCAGGTTAGTACATGGATGGGAGACTGCCTGGGAATATCAGGTGCTTTAAATTTTTGGATATTTTTCACGAATTATATAATAATCTTGCAAAAAAAAAAAAAAAAAAAAGAGTCAATGCCCGATCTCTGAATCTTAGCAGGTTTAGGTCTGGTTAGTACTTGGATGACAGACCGCCAAGGAATACCAGGTGCTTTAAGCTTTTGGAATTTTTTCACTTAGTATATAATAAATTTGGCAAAATATAGAGTCAATGCCCGATCTCTGAATATAAGCAGGTTTGGGCCAGGTTAGTACATGGATGGGAGACTGCCTGGGAATACCAGGTGCTTTAAATTTTTGGATATTTTTCACAAATTATATAATAATCTTGCAAAAAAAAAAAAATAGAGTCAATGCCCGATCTCTGAATCTTAGCAGGTTTAGGTCTGGTTAGTACTTGGTTGAAAGACCGCCTAGGAATACCAGGTGCTTAAAGCTTTTGGAATTTTTTCACTTAGTATATAATAAATTTGGCAAAAAATAGAGTCAATGCCCGATCTCTGAATATAAGCAGGTTTGGGCCAGGTTAGTACATGGATGGGAGACTGCCTGGGAATACCAGGTGCTTTAAATTTTTGGATATTTTTCACAAATTATATAATAATCTTGCAAAAAAAAAAAAAAGAAGAAGTCAATGCCCGATCTCTGAATCTTAGCAGGTTAAGGTCTGGTTAGTACTTGAATGATAGACCGCCAAGGAATACCAGGTGCTTTAAGCTTTTGGAATTTTTTCACTTAGTATATAATAAATTTGCCAAAAAATAGAGTCAATGCCCGATCTCTGAATATAAGCAGGTTTGGGCCAGGTTAGTACTTGGATGAGAGACCGCCTAGGAATACCAGGTGCTTTAAGCTTTTGGGGTTTCTTTCCTACTTTTATAATGTACTGGCGAGTAGATTGGCTGATCTTTAAATAGCCTTCTCTTTACAGCAGTCTTCGCTTATGGCCATACCAGCCTGGCTATGCCCGATCTTGTCTGATCTCGTAAGCTAAGCAGGTTTGGGCCTGGTTAGTGCCTGGATGGGAGACAGCCTGGGAATACCAGGTACTGTAAGCTTTGTTGAAATTTTTCACTTAGTATATAATAATTTTGCCAAAAAATAGAGTCAATGCCCGATCTCTGAATATAAGCAGGTTTGCGCCAGGTTAGTACATGGATGGGAGACTGCCTGGGAATATCAGGTGCTTTAAATTTTTGGATATTTTTCACGAATTATATAATAATCTTGCAAAAAAAAAAAAAAGAAGAAGTCAATGCCCGATCTCTGAATCTTAGCAGGTTAAGGTCTGGTTAGTACTTGAATGATAGACCGCCAAGGAATACCAGGTGCTTTAAGCTTTTGGAATTTTTTCACTTAGTATATAATAAATTTGGCAAAAAATAGAGTCAATGCCCGATCTCTGAATATAAGCAGGTTTGGGCCAGGTTAGTACTTGGATGAGAGACCGCCTAGGAATACCAGGTGCTTTAAGCTTTTGGGGTTTCTTTCCTACTTTTATAATGTACTGGCGAGTAGATTGGCTGATCTTTAAATAGCCTTCTCTTTGCAGCAGTCTTCGCTTATGGCCATACCAGCCTGGCTATGCCCGATCTTGTCTGATCTCGGAAGCTAAGCAGGTTTGGGCCTGGTTAGTGCCTGGATGGGAGACCGCCTGGGAATGCCAGGTACTCTAAGCTATTTTGAAATTTTTCACTTAGTATATAATAATTTTGCCAAAAAATAGAGTCAATGCCCGATCTCTGAATATAAGCAGGTTTGCGCCAGGTTAGTACATGGATGGGAGACTGCCTGGGAATATCAGGTGCTTTAAATTTTTGGATATTTTTCACGAATTATATAATAATCTTGCAAAAAAAAAAAAAAAAAAAAGAGTCAATGCCCGATCTCTGAATCTTAGCAGGTTTAGGTCTGGTTAGTACTTGGATGACAGACCGCCAAGGAATACCAGGTGCTTTAAGCTTTTGGAATTTTTTCACTTAGTATATAATAAATTTGGCAAAATATAGAGTCAATGCCCGATCTCTGAATATAAGCAGGTTTGGGCCAGGTTAGTACATGGATGGGAGACTGCCTGGGAATACCAGGTGCTTTAAATTTTTGGATATTTTTCACAAATTATATAATAATCTTGCAAAAAAAAAAAATAGAGTCAATGCCCGATCTCTGAATCTTAGCAGGTTTAGGTCTGGTTAGTACTTGGTTGAAAGACCGCCTAGGAATACCAGGTGCTTAAAGCTTTTGGAATTTTTTCACTTAGTATATAATAAATTTGGCAAAAAATAGAGTCAATGCCCGATCTCTGAATATAAGCAGGTTTGGGCCAGGTTAGTACATGGATGGGAGACTGCCTGGGAATACCAGGTGCTTTAAATTTTTGGATATTTTTCACAAATTATATAATAATCTTGCAAAAAAAAAAAAAAAGAAGAAGTCAATGCCCGATCTCTGAATCTTAGCAGGTTAAGGTCTGGTTAGTACTTGAATGATAGACCGCCAAGGAATACCAGGTGCTTTAAGCTTTTGGAATTTTTTCACTTAGTATATAATAAATTTGCCAAAAAATAGAGTCAATGCCCGATCTCTGAATATAAGCAGGTTTGGGCCAGGTTAGTACTTGGATGAGAGACCGCCTAGGAATACCAGGTGCTTTAAGCTTTTGGGGTTTCTTTCCTACTTTTATAATGTACTGGCGAGTAGATTGGCTGATCTTTAAATAGCCTTCTCTTTACAGCAGTCTTCGCTTATGGCCATACCAGCCTGGCTATGCCCGATCTTGTCTGATCTCGTAAGCTAAGCAGGTTTGGGCCTGGTTAGTGCCTGGATGGGAGACAGCCTGGGAATACCAGGTACTGTAAGCTTTGTTGAAATTTTTCACTTAGTATATAATAATTTTGCCAAAAAATAGAGTCAATGCCCGATCTCTGAATATAAGCAGGTTTGCGCCAGGTTAGTACATGGATGGGAGACTGCCTGGGAATATCAGGTGCTTTAAATTTTTGGATATTTTTCACGAATTATATAATAATCTTGCAAAAAAAAAAAAAAAAGAGTCAATGCCCGATCTCTGAATCTTAGCAGGTTTAGGTCTGGTTAGTACTTGGATGAGAGACCGCCAAGGAATACCAGGTGCTTTAAGCTTTTGGAATTTTTTCACTTAGTATATAATAAATTTGGCAAAAAATAGAGTCAATGCCTGATCTCTGAATATAAGCAGGTTTGGGCCAGGTTAGTACATGGATGGGAGACTGCCTGGGAATACCAGGTGCTTTAAATTTTTGGATATTTTTCACAAATTATATAATAATCTTGCAAAAAAAAAAAAAAAAGAGTCAATGCCCGATCTCTGAATTTTAGCAGGTTTAGGTCTAGTTAGTACTTGGATGAGAGACCGCCAAGGAATACCAGGTGCTTTAAGCTTTTGGAATTTTTTCACTTAGTATATAATAAATTTGGCAAAAAATAGAGTCAATGCCCGATCTCTGAATATAAGCAGGTTTGGGCCAGGTTAGTACATGGATGGGAGACTGCCTGGGAATACCAGGTGCTTTAAATTTTTGGATATTTTTCACGAATTATATAATAATCTTGCAAAAAAAAAAAAAAAAAGAAGAAGTCAATGCCCGATCTCTGAATCTTAGCAGGTTAAGGTCTGGTTAGTACTTGAATGATAGACCGCCAAGGAATACCAGGTGCTTTAAGCTTTTGGAATTTTTTCACTTAGTATATAATAAATTTGGCAAAAAATAGAGTCAATGCCCGATCTCTGAATATAAGCAGGTTTGGGCCAGGTTAGTACTTGGATGAGAGACCGCCTAGGAATACCAGGTGCTTTAAGCTTTTGGGGTTTCTTTCCTACTTTTATAATGTACTGGCGAGTAGATTGGCTGATCTTTAAATAGCCTTCTCTTTGCAGCAGTCTTCGCTTATGGCCATACCAGCCTGGCTATGCCCGATCTTGTCTGATCTCGGAAGCTAAGCAGGTTTGGGCCTGGTTAGTGCCTGGATGGGAGACCGCCTGGGAATGCCAGGTACTCTAAGCTATTTTGAAATTTTTCACTTAGTATATAATAATTTTGCCAAAAAATAGAGTCAATGCCCGATCTCTGAATATAAGTAGGTTTGCGCCAGGTTAGTACATGGATGGGAGACTGCCTGGGAATATCAGGTGCTTTAAATTTTTGGATATTTTTCACGAATTATATAATAATCTTGCAAAAAAAAAAAAAAAAAAGAGTCAATGCCCGATCTCTGAATCTTAGCAGGTTTAGGTCTGGTTAGTACTTTGATGAGAGACCGCCAAGGAATACCAGGTGCTTTAAGCTTTTGGAATTTTTTCACTTAGTATATAATAAATTTGGCAAAAAATAGAGTCAATGCCCGATCTCTGAATATAAGCAGGTTTGGGCCAGGTTAGTACATGGATGGGAGACTGCCTGGGAATACCAGGTGCTTTAAATTTTTGGATATTTTTCACGAATTATATAATAATTTTGCAAAAAAAAAAAAAAAAAGAAGTCAATGCCCGATCTCTGAATCTTAGCAGGTTAAGGTCTGGTTAGTACTTGAATGATAGACCGCCAAGGAATACCAGGTGCTTTAAGCTTTTGGAATTTTTTCACTTAGTATATAATAAATTTGGCAAAAAATAGAGTCAATGCCCGATCTCTGAATATAAGCAGGTTTGGGCCAGGTTAGTACTTGGATGAGAGACCGCCTAGGAATACCAGGTGCTTTAAGCTTTTGGGGTTTCTTTCCTACTTTTATAATGTACTGGCGAGTAGATTGGCTGATCTTTAAATAGCCTTCTCTTTGCAGCAGTCTTCGCTTATGGCCATACCAGCCTGGCTATGCCCGATCTTGTCTGATCTCGGAAGCTAAGCAGGTTTGGGCCTGGTTAGTGCCTGGATGGGAGACCGCCTGGGAATGCCAGGTACTCTAAGCTATTTTGAAATTTTTCACTTAGTATATAATAATTTTGCCAAAAAATAGAGTCAATGCCCGATCTCTGAATATAAGCAGGTTTGCGCCAGGTTAGTACATGGATGGGAGACTGCCTGGGAATATCTGGTGCTTTAAATTTTTGGATATTTTTCACGAATTATATAATAATCTTGCAAAAAAAAAAAAAAAAGAGTCAATGCCCGATCTCTGAATCTTAGCAGGTTTAGGTCTGGTTAGTACTTGGATGAGAGACCGCCAAGGAATACCAGGTGCTTTAAGCTTTTGGAATTTTTTCACTTAGTATATAATAAATTTGGCAAAATATAGAGTCAATGCCCGATCTCTGAATATAAGCAGGTTTGGGCCAGGTTAGTACATGGATGGGAGACTGCCTGGGAATACCAGGTGCTTTAAATTTTTGGATATTTTTCACGAATTATATAATAATCTTGCAAAAAAAAAAAAAAAAAAAAAAAAGAGTCAATGCCCGATCTCTGAATTTTAGCAGGTTTAGGTCTGGTTAGTACTTGGATGAGAGACCGCCAAGGAATACCAGGTGCTTTAAGCTTTTGGAATTTTTTCACTTAGTATATAATAAATTTGGCAAAAAATAGAGTCAATACCCGATCTCTGAATATAAGCAGGTTTGGGCCAGGTTAGTACATGGATGGGAGACTGCCTGGGAATACCAGGTGCTTTAAATTTTTGGATATTTTTCACAAATTATATAATAATCTTGCAAAAAAAAAAAATAGAGTCAATGCCCGATCTCTGAATCTTAGCAGGTTTAGGTCTGGTTAGTACTTGGTTGAAAGACCGCCTAGGAATACCAGGTGCTTAAAGCTTTTGGAATTTTTTCACTTAGTATATAATAAATTTGGCAAAAAATAGAGTCAATGCCCGATCTCTGAATATAAGCAGGTTTGGGCCAGGTTAGTACATGGATGGGAGACTGCCTGGGAATACCAGGTGCTTTACATTTTTGGATATTTTTCACAAATTATATAATAATCTTGCAAAAAAAAAAAAAAAAAAGAAGAAGTCAATGCCCGATCTCTGAATCTTAGCAGGTTAAGGTCTGGTTAGTACTTGAATGATAGACCGCCAAGGAATACCAGGTGCTTTAAGCTTTTGGAATTTTTTCACTTAGTATATAATAAATTTGGCAAAAAATAGAGTCAATGCCCGATCTCTGAATATAAGCAGGTTTGGGCCAGGTTAGTACTTGGATGAGAGACCGCCTAGGAATACCAGGTGCTTTAAGCTTTTGGGGTTTCTTTCCTACTTTTATAATGTACTGGCGAGTAGATTGGCTGATCTTTAAATAGCCTTCTCTTTGCAGCAGTCTTCGCTTATGGCCATACCAGCCTGGCTATGCCCGATCTTGTCTGATCTCGTAAGCTAAGCAGGTTTGGGCCTGGTTAGTGCCTGGATGGGAGACAGCCTGGGAATACCAGGTACTGTAAGCTTTTTTGAAATTTTTCACTTAGTATATAATAATTTTGCCAAAAAATAGAGTCAATGCCCGATCTCTGAATATAAGCAGGTTTGCGCCAGATTAGTACATGGATGGGAGACTGCCTGGGAATATCAGGTGCTTTACATTTTTGGATATTTTTCACGAATTATATAATATTCTTGCAAAAAAAAAAAAAAAAAAAAAAAAGAGTCAATGCCCGATCTCTGAATCTTAGCAGGTTTAGGTCTGGTTAGTACTTGGATGAGAGACCGCGAAGGAATACCAGGTGCTTTAAGCTTTTGGAATTTTTTCACTCAGTATATAATAAATTTGGCAAAAAATAGAGTCAATGCCTGATCTCTGAATATAAGCAGGTTTGGGCCAGGTTAGTACATGGATGGGAGAGTGCCTGGGAATACCAGGTGCTTTAAATTTTTGGATATTTTTCACAAATTATATAATAATCTTGCAAAAAAAAAAAAAAAAAGAGTCAATGCCCGATCTCTGAATTTTAGCAGGTTTAGGTCTAGTTAGTACTTGGATGAGAGACCGCCAAGGAATACCAGGTGCTTTAAGCTTTTGGAATTTTTTCACTTAGTATATAATAAATTTGGCAAAAAATAGAGTCAATGCCCGATCTCTGAATATAAGCAGGTTTGGGCCAGGTTAGTACATGGATGGGAGACTGCCTGGGAATACCAGGTGCTTTAAATTTTTGGATATTTTTCACGAATTATATAATAATCTTGCAAAAAAAAAAAAAAAAGAAGAAGTCAATGCCCGATCTCTGAATCTTAGCAGGTTAAGGTCTGGTTAGTACTTGAATGATGGACCGCCAAGGAATACCAGGTGCTTTAAGCTTTTGGAATTTTTTCACTTAGTATATAATAAATTTGGCAAAAAATAGAGTCAATGCCCGATCTCTGAATATAAGCAGGTTTGGGCCAGGTTAGTACTTGGATGAGAGACCGCCTAGGAATACCAGGTGCTTTAAGCTTTTGGGGTTTCTTTCCTACTTTTATAATGTACTGGCGAGTAGATTGGCTGATCTTTAAATAGCCTTCTCTTTGCAGCAGTCTTCGCTTATGGCCATACCAGCCTGGCTATGCCCGATCTTGTCTGATCTCGGAAGCTAAGCAGGTTTGGGCCTGGTTAGTGCCTGGATGGGAGACCGCCTGGGAATGCCAGGTACTCTAAGCTATTTTGAAATTTTTCACTTAGTATATAATAATTTTGCCAAAAAATAGAGTCAATGCCCGATCTCTGAATATAAGCAGGTTTGCGCCAGGTTAGTACATGGATGGGAGACTGCCTGGGAATATCAGGTGCTTTAAATTTTTGGATATTTTTCACGAATTATATAATAATCTTGCAAAAAAAAAAAAAAAAGAGTCAATGCCCGATCTCTGAATCTTAGCAGGTTAAGGTCTGGTTAGTACTTGAATGATAGACCGCCAAGGAATACCAGGTGCGTTAAGCTTTTGGAATTTTTTCACTTAGTATATAATAAATTTGCCAAAAAATAGAGTCAATGCCCGATCTCTGAATATAAGCAGGTTTGGGCCAGGTTAGTACTTGGATGAGAGACCGCCTAGGAATACCAGGTGCTTTAAGCTTTTGGGGTTTCTTTCCTACTTTTATAATGTACTGGCGAGTAGATTGGCTGATCTTTAAATAGCCTTCTCTTTGCAGCAGTCTTCGCTTATGGCCATACCAGCCTGGCTATGCCCGATCTTGTCTGATCTCGTAAGCTAAGCAGGTTTGGGCCTGGTTAGTGCCTGGATGGGAGACAGCCTGGGAATACCAGGTACTGTAAGCTTTTTTGAAATTTTTCACTTAGTATATAATAATTTTGCCAAAAAATAGAGTCAATGCCCGATCTCTGAATATAAGCAGGTTTGCGCCAGGTTAGTACATGGATGGGAGACTGCCTGGGAATATCAGGTGCTTTACATTTTTGGATATTTTTCATGAATTATATAATATTCTTGCAAAAAAAAAAAAAGAGTCAATGCCCATCTCTGAATCTTAGCAGATTTAGGTCTGGTTAGTACTTGGATGAGAGACCGCCAAGGAATACCAGGTGCTTTAAGCTTTTGGAATTTTTTCACTTAGTATATAATAAATTTGGCAAAAAATAGACTCAATGCCTGATCTCTGAATATAAGCAGGTTTGGGCCAGGTTAGTACATGGATGGGAGACTGCCTGGGAATACCAGGTGCTTTAAATTTTTGGATATTTTTCACAAATTATATAATAATCTTGCAAAAAAAAAAAAAAAAAAGAGTCAATGCCCGATCTCTGAATTTTAGCAGGTTTAGGTCTAGTTAGTACTTGGATGAGAGACCGCCAAGGAATACCAGGTGCTTTAAGCTTTTGGAATTTTTTCACTTAGTATATAATAAATTTGGCAAAAAATAGAGTCAATGCCCGATCTCTGAATATAAGCAGGTTTGGGCCAGGTTAGTACATGGATGGGAGACTGCCTGGGAATACCAGGTGCTTTAAATTTTTGGATATTTTTTACGAATTATATAATAATCTTGCAAAAAAAAAAAAAAAAAGAAGAAGTCAATGCCCGATCTCTGAATCTTAGCAGGTTAAGGTCTGGTTAGTACTTGAATGATAGACCGCCAAGGAATACCAGGTGCTTTAAGCTTTTGGAATTTTTTCACTTAGTATATAATAAATTTGGCAAAAAATAGAGTCAATGCCCGATCTCTGAATATAAGCAGGTTTGGGCCAGGTTAGTACTTGGATGAGAGACCGCCTAGGAATACCAGGTGCTTTAAGCTTTTGGGGTTTCTTTCCTACTTTTATAATGTACTGGCGAGTAGATTGGCTGATCTTTAAATAGCCTTCTCTTTGCAGCAGGCTTCGCTTATGGCCATACCAGCCTGGCTATGCCCGATCTTGTCTGATCTCGGAAGCTAAGCAGGTTTGGGCCTGGTTAGTGCCTGGATGGGAGACCGCCTGGGAATGCCAGGTACTCTAAGCTATTTTGAAATTTTTCACTTAGTATATAATAATTTTGCCAAAAAATAGAGTCAATGCCCGATCTCTGAATATAAGCAGGTTTGCGCCAGGTTAGTACATGGATGGGAGACTGCCTGGGAATATCAGGTGCTTTAAATTTTTGGATATTTTTCACGAATTATATAATAATCTTGCAAAAAAAAAAAAAAAAAAAAAGAGTCAATGCCCGATCTCTGAATCTTAGCAGGTTTAGGTCTGGTTAGTACTTGGATGAGAGACCGCCAAGGAATACCAGGTGCTTTAAGCTTTTGGAATTTTTTCACTTAGTATATAATAAATTTGGCAAAAAATAGAGTCAGTGCCCGATCTCTGAATATAAGCAGGTTTGGGCCAGGTTAGTACATGGATGGGAGACTGCCTGGGAATACCAGGTGCTTTAAATTTTTGGATATTTTTCACAAATTATATAATAATCTTGCAAAAAAAAAAAAAAAAGAAGAAGTCAATGCCCGATCTCTGAATCTTAGCAGGTTAAGGTCTGGTTAGTACTTGAATGATAGACCGCCAAGGAATACCAGGTGCTTTAAGCTTTTGGAATTTTTTCACTTAGTATATAATAAATTTGGCAAAAAATAGAGTCAATGCCCGATCTCTGAATATAAGCAGGTTTGGGCCAGGTTAGTACTTGGATGAGAGACCGCCTAGGAATACCAGGTGCTTTAAGCTTTTGGGGTTTCTTTCCTACTTTTATAATGTACTGGCGAGTAGATTGGCTGATCTTTAAATAGCCTTCTCTTTGCAGCAGTCTTCGCTTATGGCCATACCAGCCTGGCTATACCCGATCTTGTCTGATCTCGGAAGCTAAGCAGGTTTGGGCCTGGTTAGTGCCTGGATGGGAGACCGCCTGGGAATGCCAGGTACTCTAAGCTATTTTGAAATTTTTCACTTAGTATATAATAATATGGCCAAAAAATAGAGTCAATGCCCGATCTCTGAATATAAGCAGGTTTGCGCCAGGTTAGTACATGGATGGGAGACTGCCTGGGAATATCAGGTGCTTTAAATTTTTGGATATTTTTCACGAATTATATAATAATCTTGCAAAAAAAAAAAAAAGAGTCAATGCCCGATCTCTGAATCTTAGCAGGTTTAGGTCTGGTTAGTACTTGGATGACAGACCGCCAAGGAATACCAGGTGCTTTAAGCTTTTGGAATTTTTTCACTTAGTATATAATAAATTTGGCAAAAAATAGAGTCAATGCCCGATCTCTGAATATAAGCAGGTTTGGGCCAGGTTAGTACATGGATGGGAGACTGCCTGGGAATACCAGGTGCTTTAAATTTTTGGATATTTTTCACGAATTATATAATAATCTTGCAAAAAAAAAAAAAAAAGAAGAAGTCAATGCCCGATCTCTGAATCTTAGCAGGTTAAGGTCTGGTTAGTACTTGAATGATAGACCGCCAAGGAATACCAGGTGCTTTAAGCTTTTGGAATTTTTTCACTTAGTATATAATAAATTTGGCAAAAAATAGAGTCAATGCCCGATCTCTGAATATAAGCAGGTTTGGGCCAGGTTAGTACTTGGATGAGAGACCGCCTAGGAATACCAGGTGCTTTAAGCTTTTGGGGTTTCTTTCCTACTTTTATAATGTACTGGCGAGTAGATTGGCTGATCTTTAAATAGCCTTCTCTTTGCAGCAGTCTTCGCTTATGGCCATACCAGCCTGGCTATGCCCGATCTTGTCTGATCTCGGAAGCTAAGCAGGTTTGGGCCTGGTTAGTGCCTGGATGGGAGACCGCCTGGGAATGCCAGGTACTCTAAGCTATTTTGAAATTTTTCACTTAGTATATAATAATTTTGCCAAAAAATAGAGTCAATGCCCGATCTCTGAATATAAGCAGGTTTGCGCCAGGTTAGTACATGGATGGGAGACTGCCTGGGAATATCAGGTGCTTTAAATTTTTGGATATTTTTCACGAATTATATAATAATCTTGCAAAAAAAAAAAAAAAAAAAAAGAGTCAATGCCCGATCTCTGAATCTTAGCAGGTTTAGGTCTGGTTAGTACTTGGATGACAGACCGCCAAGGAATACCAGGTGCTTTAAGCTTTTGGAATTTTTTCACTTAGTATATAATAAATTTGGCAAAATATAGAGTCAATGCCCGATCTCTGAATATAAGCAGGTTTGGGCCAGGTTAGTACATGGATGGGAGACTGCCTGGGAATACCAGGTGCTTTAAATTTTTGGATATTTTTCACAAATTATATAATAATCTTGCAAAAAAAAAAAAAATAGAGTCAATGCCCGATCTCTGAATCTTAGCAGGTTTAGGTCTGGTTAGTACTTGGTTGAAAGACCGCCTAGGAATACCAGGTGCTTAAAGCTTTTGGAATTTTTTCACTTAGTATATAATAAATTTGCCAAAAAATAGAGTCAATGCCCGATCTCTGAATATAAGCAGGTTTGGGCCAGGTTAGTACATGGATGGGAGACTGCCTGGGAATACCAGGTGCTTTAAATTTTTGGATATTTTTCACAAATTATATAATAATCTTGCAAAAAAAAAAAAAAGAAGAAGTCAATGCCCGATCTCTGAATCTTAGCAGGTTAAGGTCTGGTTAGTACTTGAATGATAGACCGCCAAGGAATACCAGGTGCTTTAAGCTTTTGGAATTTTTTCACTTAGTATATAATAAATTTGCCAAAAAATAGAGTCAATGCCCGATCTCTGAATATAAGCAGGTTTGGGCCAGGTTAGTACTTGGATGAGAGACCGCCTAGGAATACCAGGTGCTTTAAGCTTTTGGGGTTTCTTTCCTACTTTTATAATGTACTGGCGAGTAGATTGGCTGATCTTTAAATAGCCTTCTCTTTACAGCAGTCTTCGCTTATGGCCATACCAGCCTGGCTATGCCCGATCTTGTCTGATCTCGTAAGCTAAGCAGGTTTGGGCCTGGTTAGTGCCTGGATGGGAGACAGCCTGGGAATACCAGGTACTGTAAGCTTTGTTGAAATTTTTCACTTAGTATATAATAATTTTGCCAAAAAATAGAGTCAATGCCCGATCTCTGAATATAAGCAGGTTTGCGCCAGGTTAGTACATGGATGGGAGACTGCCTGGGAATATCAGGTGCTTTAAATTTTTGGATATTTTTCACGAATTATATAATAATCTTGCAAAAAAAAAAAAAAAAGAGTCAATGCCCGATCTCTGAATCTTAGCAGGTTTAGGTCTGGTTAGTACTTGGATGAGAGACCGCCAAGGAATACCAGGTGCTTTAAGCTTTTGGAATTTTTTCACTTAGTATATAATAAATTTGGCAAAAAATAGAGTCAATGCCTGATCTCTGAATATAAGCAGGTTTGGGCCAGGTTAGTACATGGATGGGAGACTGCCTGGGAATACCAGGTGCTTTAAATTTTTGGATATTTTTCACAAATTATATAATAATCTTGCAAAAAAAAAAAAAAGAGTCAATGCCCGATCTCTGAATTTTAGCAGGTTTAGGTCTAGTTAGTACTTGGATGAGAGACCGCCAAGGAATACCAGGTGCTTTAAGCTTTTGGAATTTTTTCACTTAGTATATAATAAATTTGGCAAAAAATAGAGTCAATGCCCGATCTCTGAATATAAGCAGGTTTGGGCCAGGTTAGTACATGGATGGGAGACTGCCTGGGAATACCAGGTGCTTTAAATTTTTGGATATTTTTCACGAATTATATAATAATCTTGCAAAAAAAAAAAAAAAAGAAGAAGTCAATGCCCGATCTCTGAATCTTAGCAGGTTAAGGTCTGGTTAGTACTTGAATGATAGACCGCCAAGGAATACCAGGTGCTTTAAGCTTTTGGAATTTTTTCACTTAGTATATAATAAATTTGGCAAAAAATAGAGTCAATGCCCGATCTCTGAATATAAGCAGGTTTGGGCCAGGTTAGTACTTGGATGAGAGACCGCCTAGGAATACCAGGTGCTTTAAGCTTTTGGGGTTTCTTTCCTACTTTTATAATGTACTGGCGAGTAGATTGGCTGATCTTTAAATAGCCTTCTCTTTGCAGCAGTCTTCGCTTATGGCCATACCAGCCTGGCTATGCCCGATCTTGTCTGATCTCGGAAGCTAAGCAGGTTTGGGCCTGGTTAGTGCCTGGATGGGAGACCGCCTGGGAATGCCAGGTACTCTAAGCTATTTTGAAATTTTTCACTTAGTATATAATAATTTTGCCAAAAAATAGAGTCAATGCCCGATCTCTGAATATAAGTAGGTTTGCGCCAGGTTAGTACATGGATGGGAGACTGCCTGGGAATATCAGGTGCTTTAAATTTTTGGATATTTTTCACGAATTATATAATAATCTTGCAAAAAAAAAAAAAAAAAAGAGTCAATGCCCGATCTCTGAATCTTAGCAGGTTTAGGTCTGGTTAGTACTTGGATGAGAGACCGCCAAGGAATACCAGGTGCTTTAAGCTTTTGGAATTTTTTCACTTAGTATATAATAAATTTGGCAAAAAATAGAGTCAATGCCCGATCTCTGAATATAAGCAGGTTTGGGCCAGGTTAGTACATGGATGGGAGACTGCCTGGGAATACCAGGTGCTTTAAATTTTTGGATATTTTTCACGAATTATATAATAATCTTGCAAAAAAAAAAAAAAAAAAGAAGTCAATGCCCGATCTCTGAATCTTAGCAGGTTAAGGTCTGGTTAGTACTTGAATGATAGACCGCCAAGGAATACCAGGTGCTTTAAGCTTTTGGAATTTTTTCACTTAGTATATAATAAATTTGGCAAAAAATAGAGTCAATGCCCGATCTCTGAATATAAGCAGGTTTGGGCCAGGTTAGTACTTGGATGAGAGACCGCCTAGGAATACCAGGTGCTTTAAGCTTTTGGGGTTTCTTTCCTACTTTTATAATGTACTGGCGAGTAGATTGGCTGATCTTTAAATAGCCTTCTCTTTGCAGCAGTCTTCGCTTATGGCCATACCAGCCTGGCTATGCCCGATCTTGTCTGATCTCGGAAGCTAAGCAGGTTTGGGCCTGGTTAGTGCCTGGATGGGAGACCGCCTGGGAATGCCAGGTACTCTAAGCTATTTTGAAATTTTTCACTTAGTATATAATAATTTTGCCAAAAAATAGAGTCAATGCCCGATCTCTGAATATAAGCAGGTTTGCGCCAGGTTAGTACATGGATGGGAGACTGCCTGGGAATATCAGGTGCTTTAAATTTTTGGATATTTTTCACGAATTATATAATAATCTTGCAAAAAAAAAAAAAAAAGAGTCAATGCCCGATCTCTGAATCTTAGCAGGTTTAGGTCTGGTTAGTACTTGGATGAGAGACCGCCAAGGAATACCAGGTGCTTTAAGCTTTTGGAATTTTTTCACTTAGTATATAATAAATTTGGCAAAAAATAGAGTCAATGCCCGATCTCTGAATATAAGCAGGTTTGGGCCAGGTTAGTACATGGATGGGAGACTGCCTGGGAATACCAGGTGCTTTAAATTTTTGGATATTTTTCACGAATTATATAATAATCTTGCAAAAAAAAAAAAAAAAAGAAGTCAATGCCCGATCTCTGAATCTTAGCAGGTTAAGGTCTGGTTAGTACTTGAATGATAGACCGCCAAGGAATACCAGGTGCTTTAAGCTTTTGGAATTTTTTCACTTAGTATATAATAAATTTGGCAAAAAATAGAGTCAATGCCCGATCTCTGAATATAAGCAGGTTTGGGCCAGGTTAGTACTTGGATGAGAGACCGCCTAGGAATACCAGGTGCTTTAAGCTTTTGGGGTTTCTTTCCTACTTTTATAATGTACTGACGAGTAGATTGGCTGATCTTTAAATAGCCTTCTCTTTGCAGCAGTCTTCGCTTATGGCCATACCAGCCTGGCTATGCCCGATCTTGTCTGATCTCGGAAGCTAAGCAGGTTTGGGCCTGGTTAGTGCCTGGATGGGAGACCGCCTGGGAATGCCAGGTACTCTAAGCTATTTTGAAATTTTTCACTTAGTATATAATAATTTTGCCAAAAAATAGAGTCAATGCCCGATCTCTGAATATAAGCAGGTTTGCGCCAGGTTAGTACATGGATGGGAGACTGCCTGGGAATATCAGGTGCTTTAAATTTTTGGATATTTTTCACGAATTATATAATAATCTTGCAAAAAAAAAAAAAAAAAAAAAGAGTCAATGCCCGATCTCTGAATCTTAGCATGTTTAGGTCTGGTTAGTACTTGGATGAGAGACCGCCAAGGAATACCAGGTGCTTTAAGCTTTTGGAATTTTTTCACTTAGTATATAATAAATTTGGCAAAATATAGAGTCAATGCCCGATCTCTGAATATAAGCAGGTTTGGGCCAGGTTAGTACATGGATGGGAGACTGCCTGGGAATACCAGGTGCTTTAAATTTTTGGATATTTTTCACGAATTATATAATAATCTTGCAAAAAAAAAAAAAAAAAAAAAAAAAGAGTCAATGCCCGATCTCTGAATTTTAGCAGGTTTAGGTCTGGTTAGTACTTGGATGAGAGACCGCCAAGGAATACCAGGTGCTTTAAGCTTTTGGAATTTTTTCACTTAGTATATAATAAATTTGGCAAAAAATAGAGTCAATACCCGATCTCTGAATATAAGCAGGTTTGGGCCAGGTTAGTACATGGATGGGAGACTGCCTGGGAATACCAGGTGCTTTAAATTTTTGGATATTTTTCACAAATTATATAATAATCTTGCAAAAAAAAAAAATAGAGTCAATGCCCGATCTCTGAATCTTAGCAGGTTTAGGTCTGGTTAGTACTTGGTTGAAAGACCGCCTAGGAATACCAGGTGCTTAAAGCTTTTGGAATTTTTTCACTTAGTATATAATAAATTTGGCAAAAAATAGAGTCAATGCCCGATATCTGAATATAAGCAGGTTTGGGCCAGGTTAGTACATGGATGGGAGACTGCCTGGGAATACCAGGTGCTTTACATTTTTGGATATTTTTCACAAATTATATAATAATCTTGCAAAAAAAAAAAAAAAAAAAGAAGAAGTCAATGCCCGATCTCTGAATCTTAGCAGGTTAAGGTCTGGTTAGTACTTGAATGATAGACCGCCAAGGAATACCAGGTGCTTTAAGCTTTTGGAATTTTTTCACTTAGTATATAATAAATTTGGCAAAAAATAGAGTCAATGCCCGATCTCTGAATATAAGCAGGTTTGGGCCAGGTTAGTACTTGGATGAGAGACCGCCTAGGAATACCAGGTGCTTTAAGCTTTTGGGGTTTCTTTCCTACTTTTATAATGTACTGGCGAGTAGATTGGCTGATCTTTAAATAGCCTTCTCTTTGCAGCAGTCTTCGCTTATGGCCATACCAGCCTGGCTATGCCCGATCTTGTCTGATCTCGTAAGCTAAGCAGGTTTGGGCCTGGTTAGTGCCTGGATGGGAGACAGCCTGGGAATACCAGGTACTGTAAGCTTTTTTGAAATTTTTCACTTAGTATATAATAATTTTGCCAAAAAATAGAGTCAATGCCCGATCTCTGAATATAAGCAGGTTTGCACCAGATTAGTACATGGATGGGAGACTGCCTGGGAATAGCAGGTGCTTTACATTTTTGGATATTTTTCACGAATTATATAATATTCTTGCAAAAAAAAAAAAAAAAAAAAAAAGAGTCAATGCCCGATCTCTGAATCTTAGCAGGTTTAGGTCTGGTTAGTACTTGGATGAGAGACCGCGAAGGAATACCAGGTGCTTTAAGCTTTTGGAATTTTTTCACTCAGTATATAATAAATTTGGCAAAAAATAGAGTCAATGCCTGATCTCTGAATATAAGCAGGTTTGGGCCAGGTTAGTACATGGATGGGAGAGTGCCTGGGAATACCAGGTGCTTTAAATTTTTGGATATTTTTCACAAATTATATAATAATCTTGCAAAAAAAAAAAAAAAAAGAGTCAATGCCCGATCTCTGAATTTTAGCAGGTTTAGGTCTAGTTAGTACTTGGATGAGAGACCGCCAAGGAATACCAGGTGCTTTAAGCTTTTGGAATTTTTTCACTTAGTATATAATAAATTTGGCAAAAAATAGAGTCAATGCCCGATCTCTGAATATAAGCAGGTTTGGGCCAGGTTAGTACATGGATGGGAGACTGCCTGGGAATACCAGGTGCTTTAAATTTTTGGATATTTTTCACGAATTATATAATAATCTTGCAAAAAAAAAAAAAAAAGAAGAAGTCAATGCCCGATCTCTGAATCTTAGCAGGTTAAGGTCTGGTTAGTACTTGAATGATGGACCGCCAAGGAATACCAGGTGCTTTAAGCTTTTGGAATTTTTTCACTTAGTATATAATAAATTTGGCAAAAAATAGAGTCAATGCCCGATCTCTGAATATAAGCAGGTTTGGGCCAGGTTAGTACTTGGATGAGAGACCGCCTAGGAATACCAGGTGCTTTAAGCTTTTGGGGTTTCTTTCCTACTTTTATAATGTACTGGCGAGTAGATTGGCTGATCTTTAAATAGCCTTCTCTTTGCAGCAGTCTTCGCTTATGGCCATACCAGCCTGGCTATGCCCGATCTTGTCTGATCTCGGAAGCTAAGCAGGTTTGGGCCTGGTTAGTGCCTGGATGGGAGACCGCCTGGGAATGCCAGGTACTCTAAGCTATTTTGAAATTTTTCACTTAGTATATAATAATTTTGCCAAAAAATAGAGTCAATGCCCGATCTCTGAATATAAGCAGGTTTGCGCCAGGTTAGTACATGGATGGGAGACTGCCTGGGAATATCAGGTGCTTTAAATTTTTGGATATTTTTCACGAATTATATAATAATCTTGCAAAAAAAAAAAAAAAAGAGTCAATGCCCGATCTCTGAATCTTAGCAGGTTAAGGTCTGGTTAGTACTTGAATGATAGACCGCCAAGGAATACCAGGTGCGTTAAGCTTTTGGAATTTTTTCACTTAGTATATAATAAATTTGCCAAAAAATAGAGTCAATGCCCGATCTCTGAATATAAGCAGGTTTGGGCCAGGTTAGTACTTGGATGAGAGACCGCCTAGGAATACCAGGTGCTTTAAGCTTTTGGGGTTTCTTTCCTACTTTTATAATGTACTGGCGAGTAGATTGGCTGATCTTTAAATAGCCTTCTCTTTGCAGCAGTCTTCGCTTATGGCCATACCAGCCTGGCTATGCCCGATCTTGTCTGATCTCGTAAGCTAAGCAGGTTTGGGCCTGGTTAGTGCCTGGATGGGAGACAGCCTGGGAATACCAGGTACTGTATGCTTTTTTGAAATTTTTCACTTAGTATATAATAATTTTGCCAAAAAATAGAGTCAATGCCCGATCTCTGAATATAAGCAGGTTTGCGCCAGGTTAGTACATGGATGGGAGACTGCCTGGGAATATCAGGTGCTTTACATTTTTGGATATTTTTCACGAATTATATAATATTCTTGCAAAAAAAAAAAAAAAAAAAAGAGTCAATGCCCGATCTCTGAATCTTAGCAGGTTTAGGTCTGGTTAGTACTTGGATGAGAGACCGCCAAGGAATACCAGGTGCTTTAAGCTTTTGGAATTTTTTCACTCAGTATATAATAAATTTGGCAAAAAATAGAGTCAATGCCTGATCTCTGAATATAAGCAGGTTTGGGCCAGGTTAGTACATGGATGGGAGACTGCCTGGGAATACCAGGTGCTTTAAATTTTTGGATATTTTTCACAAATTATATAATAATCTTGCAAAAAAAAAAAAAAAAAAGAGTCAATGCCCGATCTCTGAATTTTAGCAGGTTTAGGTCTAGTTAGTACTTGGATGAGAGACCGCCAAGGAATACCAGGTGCTTTAAGCTTTTGGAATTTTTTCACTTAGTATATAATAAATTTGCCAAAAAATAGAGTCAATGCCCGATCTCTGAATATAAGCAGGTTTGGGCCAGGTTAGTACATGGATGGGAGACCGCCTGGGAATACCAGGTGCTTTAAATTTTTGGATATTTTTCACGAATTATATAATAATCTTGCAAAAAAAAAAAAAAAAAAAAAGAAGAAGTCAATGCCCGATCTCTGAATCTTAGCAGGTTAAGGTCTGGTTAGTACTTGAATGATGGACCGCCAAGGAATACCAGGTGCTTTAAGCTTTTGGAATTTTTTCACTTAGTATATAATAAATTTGCCAAAAAATAGAGTCAATGCCCGATCTCTGAATATAAGCAGGTTTGGGCCAGGTTAGTACTTGGATGAGAGACCGCCTAGGAATACCAGGTGCTTTAAGCTTTTGGGGTTTCTTTCCTACTTTTATAATGTACTGGCGAGTAGATTGGCTGATCTTTAAATAGCCTTGTCTTTGCAGCAGTCTTCGCTTATGGCCATACCAGCCTGGCTATGCCCGATCTTGTCTGATCTCGGAAGCTAAGCAGGTTTGGGCCTGGTTAGTGCCTGGATGGGAGACAGCCTGGGAATACCAGGTACTGTAATCTTTTTTGAAATTTTTCACTTAGTATATAATAATTTTGCCAAAAAATAGAGTCAATGCCCGATCTCTGAATATAAGCAGGTTTGCGCCAGGTTAGTACATGGATGGGAGACTGCCTGGGAATATCAGGTGCTTTAAGCTTTTGGGGTTTCTTTCCTACTTTTATAATGTACTGGCGAGTAGATTGGCTGATCTTTAAATAGCCTTCTCTTTGCAGCAGTCTTCGCTTATGGCCATACCAGCCTGGCTATGCCCGATCTTGTCTGATCTCGTAAGCTAAGCAGGTTTGGGCCTGGTTAGTGCCTGGATGGGAGACAGCCTGGGAATACCAGGTACTGTATGCTTTTTTGAAATTTTTCACTTAGTATATAATAATTTTGCCAAAAAATAGAGTCAATGCCCGATCTCTGAATATAAGCAGGTTTGCGCCAGGTTAGTACATGGATGGGAGACTGCCTGGGAATATCAGGTGCTTTACATTTTTGGATATTTTTCACGAATTATATAATATTCTTGCAAAAAAAAAAAAAAAAAAAAGAGTCAATGCCCGATCTCTGAATCTTAGCAGGTTTAGGTCTGGTTAGTACTTGGATGAGAGACCGCCAAGGAATACCAGGTGCTTTAAGCTTTTGGAATTTTTTCACTCAGTATATAATAAATTTGGCAAAAAATAGAGTCAATGCCTGATCTCTGAATATAAGCAGGTTTGGGCCAGGTTAGTACATGGATGGGAGACTGCCTGGGAATACCAGGTGCTTTAAATTTTTGGATATTTTTCACAAATTATATAATAATCTTGCAAAAAAAAAAAAAAAAAAAGAGTCAATGCCCGATCTCTGAATTTTAGCAGGTTTAGGTCTAGTTAGTACTTGGATGAGAGACCGCCAAGGAATACCAGGTGCTTTAAGCTTTTGGAATTTTTTCACTTAGTATATAATAAATTTGCCAAAAAATAGAGTCAATGCCCGATCTCTGAATATAAGCAGGTTTGGGCCAGGTTAGTACATGGATGGGAGACTGCCTGGGAATACCAGGTGCTTTAAATTTTTGGATATTTTTCACGAATTATATAATAATCTTGCAAAAAAAAAAAAAAAAAAAAGAAGAAGTCAATGCCCGATCTCTGAATCTTAGCAGGTTAAGGTCTGGTTAGTACTTGAATGATGGACCGCCAAGGAATACCAGGTGCTTTAAGCTTTTGGAATTTTTTCACTTAGTATATAATAAATTTGCCAAAAAATAGAGTCAATGCCCGATCTCTGAATATAAGCAGGTTTGGGCCAGGTTAGTACTTGGATGAGAGACCGCCTAGGAATACCAGGTGCTTTAAGCTTTTGGGGTTTCTTTCCTACTTTTATAATGTACTGGCGAGTAGATTGGCTGATCTTTAAATAGCCTTGTCTTTGCAGCAGTCTTCGCTTATGGCCATACCAGCCTGGCTATGCCCGATCTTGTCTGATCTCGGAAGCTAAGCAGGTTTGGGCCTGGTTAGTGCCTGGATGGGAGACAGCCTGGGAATACCAGGTACTGTAATCTTTTTTGAAATTTTTCACTTAGTATATAATAATTTTGCCAAAAAATAGAGTCAATGCCCGATCTCTGAATATAAGCAGGTTTGGGCCAGGTTAGTACATGGATGGGAGACTGCCTGGGAATACCAGGTGCTTTAAATTTTTGGATATTTTTCACAAATTATATAATAATCTTGCAAAAAAAAAAAAAAAAGAGTCAATGCCCGATCTCTGAATTTTAGCAGGTTTAGGTCTAGTTAGTACTTGGATGAGAGACCGCCAAGGAATACCAGGTGCTTTAAGCTTTTGGAATTTTTTCACTTAGTATATAATAAATTTGGCAAAAAATAGAGTCAATGCCCGATCTCTGAATATAAGCAGGTTTGGGCCAGGTTAGTACATGGATGGGAGACTGCCTGGGAATACCAGGTGCTTTAAATTTTTGGATATTTTTCACGAATTATATAATAATCTTGCAAAAAAAAAAAAAAAAAGAAGAAGTCAATGCCCGATCTCTGAATCTTAGCAGGTTAAGGTCTGGTTAGTACTTGAATGATAGACCGCCAAGGAATACCAGGTGCTTTAAGCTTTTGGAATTTTTTCACTTAGTATATAATAAATTTGGCAAAAAATAGAGTCAATGCCCGATCTCTGAATATAAGCAGGTTTGGGCCAGGTTAGTACTTGGATGAGAGACCGCCTAGGAATACCAGGTGCTTTAAGCTTTTGGGGTTTCTTTCCTACTTTTATAATGTACTGGCGAGTAGATTGGCTGATCTTTAAATAGCCTTCTCTTTGCAGCAGTCTTCGCTTATGGCCATACCAGCCTGGCTATGCCCGATCTTGTCTGATCTCGGAAGCTAAGCAGGTTTGGGCCTGGTTAGTGCCTGGATGGGAGACCGCCTGGGAATGCCAGGTACTCTAAGCTATTTTGAAATTTTTCACTTAGTATATAATAATTTTGCCAAAAAATAGAGTCAATGCCCGATCTCTGAATATAAGTAGGTTTGCGCCAGGTTAGTACATGGATGGGAGACTGCCTGGGAATATCAGGTGCTTTAAATTTTTGGATATTTTTCACGAATTATATAATAATCTTGCAAAAAAAAAAAAAAAAAAAGAGTCAATGCCCGATCTCTGAATCTTAGCAGGTTTAGGTCTGGTTAGTACTTTGATGAGAGACCGCCAAGGAATACCAGGTGCTTTAAGCTTTTGGAATTTTTTCACTTAGTATATAATAAATTTGGCAAAAAATAGAGTCAATGCCCGATCTCTGAATATAAGCAGGTTTGGGCCAGGTTAGTACATGGATGGGAGACTGCCTGGGAATACCAGGTGCTTTAAATTTTTGGATATTTTTCACGAATTATATAATAATTTTGCAAAAAAAAAAAAAAAAAGAAGTCAATGCCCGATCTCTGAATCTTAGCAGGTTAAGGTCTGGTTAGTACTTGAATGATAGACCGCCAAGGAATACCAGGTGCTTTAAGCTTTTGGAATTTTTTCACTTAGTATATAATAAATTTGGCAAAAAATAGAGTCAATGCCCGATCTCTGAATATAAGCAGGTTTGGGCCAGGTTAGTACTTGGATGAGAGACCGCCTAGGAATACCAGGTGCTTTAAGCTTTTGGGGTTTCTTTCCTACTTTTATAATGTACTGGCGAGTAGATTGGCTGATCTTTAAATAGCCTTCTCTTTGCAGCAGTCTTCGCTTATGGCCATACCAGCCTGGCTATGCCCGATCTTGTCTGATCTCGGAAGCTAAGCAGGTTTGGGCCTGGTTAGTGCCTGGATGGGAGACCGCCTGGGAATGCCAGGTACTCTAAGCTATTTTGAAATTTTTCACTTAGTATATAATAATTTTGCCAAAAAATAGAGTCAATGCCCGATCTCTGAATATAAGCAGGTTTGCGCCAGGTTAGTACATGGATGGGAGACTGCCTGGGAATATCTGGTGCTTTAAATTTTTGGATATTTTTCACGAATTATATAATAATCTTGCAAAAAAAAAAAAAAAAGAGTCAATGCCCGATCTCTGAATCTTAGCAGGTTTAGGTCTGGTTAGTACTTGGATGAGAGACCGCCAAGGAATACCAGGTGCTTTAAGCTTTTGGAATTTTTTCACTTAGTATATAATAAATTTGGCAAAATATAGAGTCAATGCCCGATCTCTGAATATAAGCAGGTTTGGGCCAGGTTAGTACATGGATGGGAGACTGCCTGGGAATACCAGGTGCTTTAAATTTTTGGATATTTTTCACGAATTATATAATAATCTTGCAAAAAAAAAAAAAAAAAAAAAAAAGAGTCAATGCCCGATCTCTGAATTTTAGCAGGTTTAGGTCTGGTTAGTACTTGGATGAGAGACCGCCAAGGAATACCAGGTGCTTTAAGCTTTTGGAATTTTTTCACTTAGTATATAATAAATTTGGCAAAAAATAGAGTCAATACCCGATCTCTGAATATAAGCAGGTTTGGGCCAGGTTAGTACATGGATGGGAGACTGCCTGGGAATACCAGGTGCTTTAAATTTTTGGATATTTTTCACAAATTATATAATAATCTTGCAAAAAAAAAAAATAGAGTCAATGCCCGATCTCTGAATCTTAGCAGGTTTAGGTCTGGTTAGTACTTGGTTGAAAGACCGCCTAGGAATACCAGGTGCTTAAAGCTTTTGGAATTTTTTCACTTAGTATATAATAAATTTGGCAAAAAATAGAGTCAATGCCCGATCTCTGAATATAAGCAGGTTTGGGCCAGGTTAGTACATGGATGGGAGACTGCCTGGGAATACCAGGTGCTTTACATTTTTGGATATTTTTCACAAATTATATAATAATCTTGCAAAAAAAAAAAAAAAAAAGAAGAAGTCAATGCCCGATCTCTGAATCTTAGCAGGTTAAGGTCTGGTTAGTACTTGAATGATAGACCGCCAAGGAATACCAGGTGCTTTAAGCTTTTGGAATTTTTTCACTTAGTATATAATAAATTTGGCAAAAAATAGAGTCAATGCCCGATCTCTGAATATAAGCAGGTTTGGGCCAGGTTAGTACTTGGATGAGAGACCGCCTAGGAATACCAGGTGCTTTAAGCTTTTGGGGTTTCTTTCCTACTTTTATAATGTACTGGCGAGTAGATTGGCTGATCTTTAAATAGCCTTCTCTTTGCAGCAGTCTTCGCTTATGGCCATACCAGCCTGGCTATGCCCGATCTTGTCTGATCTCGTAAGCTAAGCAGGTTTGGGCCTGGTTAGTGCCTGGATGGGAGACAGCCTGGGAATACCAGGTACTGTAAGCTTTTTTGAAATTTTTCACTTAGTATATAATAATTTTGCCAAAAAATAGAGTCAATGCCCGATCTCTGAATATAAGCAGGTTTGCGCCAGATTAGTACATGGATGGGAGACTGCCTGGGAATATCAGGTGCTTTACATTTTTGGATATTTTTCACGAATTATATAATATTCTTGCAAAAAAAAAAAAAAAAAAAAAAAAGAGTCAATGCCCGATCTCTGAATCTTAGCAGGTTTAGGTCTGGTTAGTACTTGGATGAGAGACCGCGAAGGAATACCAGGTGCTTTAAGCTTTTGGAATTTTTTCACTCAGTATATAATAAATTTGGCAAAAAATAGAGTCAATGCCTGATCTCTGAATATAAGCAGGTTTGGGCCAGGTTAGTACATGGATGGGAGAGTGCCTGGGAATACCAGGTGCTTTAAATTTTTGGATATTTTTCACAAATTATATAATAATCTTGCAAAAAAAAAAAAAAAAAGAGTCAATGCCCGATCTCTGAATTTTAGCAGGTTTAGGTCTAGTTAGTACTTGGATGAGAGACCGCCAAGGAATACCAGGTGCTTTAAGCTTTTGGAATTTTTTCACTTAGTATATAATAAATTTGGCAAAAAATAGAGTCAATGCCCGATCTCTGAATATAAGCAGGTTTGGGCCAGGTTAGTACATGGATGGGAGACTGCCTGGGAATACCAGGTGCTTTAAATTTTTGGATATTTTTCACGAATTATATAATAATCTTGCAAAAAAAAAAAAAAAAGAAGAAGTCAATGCCCGATCTCTGAATCTTAGCAGGTTAAGGTCTGGTTAGTACTTGAATGATGGACCGCCAAGGAATACCAGGTGCTTTAAGCTTTTGGAATTTTTTCACTTAGTATATAATAAATTTGGCAAAAAATAGAGTCAATGCCCGATCTCTGAATATAAGCAGGTTTGGGCCAGGTTAGTACTTGGATGAGAGACCGCCTAGGAATACCAGGTGCTTTAAGCTTTTGGGGTTTCTTTCCTACTTTTATAATGTACTGGCGAGTAGATTGGCTGATCTTTAAATAGCCTTCTCTTTGCAGCAGTCTTCGCTTATGGCCATACCAGCCTGGCTATGCCCGATCTTGTCTGATCTCGGAAGCTAAGCAGGTTTGGGCCTGGTTAGTGCCTGGATGGGAGACCGCCTGGGAATGCCAGGTACTCTAAGCTATTTTGAAATTTTTCACTTAGTATATAATAATTTTGCCAAAAAATAGAGTCAATGCCCGATCTCTGAATATAAGCAGGTTTGCGCCAGGTTAGTACATGGATGGGAGACTGCCTGGGAATATCAGGTGCTTTAAATTTTTGGATATTTTTCACGAATTATATAATAATCTTGCAAAAAAAAAAAAAAAAGAGTCAATGCCCGATCTCTGAATCTTAGCAGGTTAAGGTCTGGTTAGTACTTGAATGATAGACCGCCAAGGAATACCAGGTGCGTTAAGCTTTTGGAATTTTTTCACTTAGTATATAATAAATTTGCCAAAAAATAGAGTCAATGCCCGATCTCTGAATATAAGCAGGTTTGGGCCAGGTTAGTACTTGGATGAGAGACCGCCTAGGAATACCAGGTGCTTTAAGCTTTTGGGGTTTCTTTCCTACTTTTATAATGTACTGGCGAGTAGATTGGCTGATCTTTAAATAGCCTTCTCTTTGCAGCAGTCTTCGCTTATGGCCATACCAGCCTGGCTATGCCCGATCTTGTCTGATCTCGTAAGCTAAGCAGGTTTGGGCCTGGTTAGTGCCTGGATGGGAGACAGCCTGGGAATACCAGGTACTGTAAGCTTTTTTGAAATTTTTCACTTAGTATATAATAATTTTGCCAAAAAATAGAGTCAATGCCCGATCTCTGAATATAAGCAGGTTTGCGCCAGGTTAGTACATGGATGGGAGACTGCCTGGGAATATCAGGTGCTTTACATTTTTGGATATTTTTCATGAATTATATAATATTCTTGCAAAAAAAAAAAAAGAGTCAATGCCCATCTCTGAATCTTAGCAGATTTAGGTCTGGTTAGTACTTGGATGAGAGACCGCCAAGGAATACCAGGTGCTTTAAGCTTTTGGAATTTTTTCACTTAGTATATAATAAATTTGGCAAAAAATAGACTCAATGCCTGATCTCTGAATATAAGCAGGTTTGGGCCAGGTTAGTACATGGATGGGAGACTGCCTGGGAATACCAGGTGCTTTAAATTTTTGGATATTTTTCACAAATTATATAATAATCTTGCAAAAAAAAAAAAAAAAAAGAGTCAATGCCCGATCTCTGAATTTTAGCAGGTTTAGGTCTAGTTAGTACTTGGATGAGAGACCGCCAAGGAATACCAGGTGCTTTAAGCTTTTGGAATTTTTTCACTTAGTATATAATAAATTTGGCAAAAAATAGAGTCAATGCCCGATCTCTGAATATAAGCAGGTTTGGGCCAGGTTAGTACATGGATGGGAGACTGCCTGGGAATACCAGGTGCTTTAAATTTTTGGATATTTTTTACGAATTATATAATAATCTTGCAAAAAAAAAAAAAAAAAGAAGAAGTCAATGCCCGATCTCTGAATCTTAGCAGGTTAAGGTCTGGTTAGTACTTGAATGATAGACCGCCAAGGAATACCAGGTGCTTTAAGCTTTTGGAATTTTTTCACTTAGTATATAATAAATTTGGCAAAAAATAGAGTCAATGCCCGATCTCTGAATATAAGCAGGTTTGGGCCAGGTTAGTACTTGGATGAGAGACCGCCTAGGAATACCAGGTGCTTTAAGCTTTTGGGGTTTCTTTCCTACTTTTATAATGTACTGGCGAGTAGATTGGCTGATCTTTAAATAGCCTTCTCTTTGCAGCAGGCTTCGCTTATGGCCATACCAGCCTGGCTATGCCCGATCTTGTCTGATCTCGGAAGCTAAGCAGGTTTGGGCCTGGTTAGTGCCTGGATGGGAGACCGCCTGGGAATGCCAGGTACTCTAAGCTATTTTGAAATTTTTCACTTAGTATATAATAATTTTGCCAAAAAATAGAGTCAATGCCCGATCTCTGAATATAAGCAGGTTTGCGCCAGGTTAGTACATGGATGGGAGACTGCCTGGGAATATCAGGTGCTTTAAATTTTTGGATATTTTTCACGAATTATATAATAATCTTGCAAAAAAAAAAAAAAAAAAAAAGAGTCAATGCCCGATCTCTGAATCTTAGCAGGTTTAGGTCTGGTTAGTACTTGGATGAGAGACCGCCAAGGAATACCAGGTGCTTTAAGCTTTTGGAATTTTTTCACTTAGTATATAATAAATTTGGCAAAAAATAGAGTCAGTGCCCGATCTCTGAATATAAGCAGGTTTGGGCCAGGTTAGTACATGGATGGGAGACTGCCTGGGAATACCAGGTGCTTTAAATTTTTGGATATTTTTCACAAATTATATAATAATCTTGCAAAAAAAAAAAAAAAAGAAGAAGTCAATGCCCGATCTCTGAATCTTAGCAGGTTAAGGTCTGGTTAGTACTTGAATGATAGACCGCCAAGGAATACCAGGTGCTTTAAGCTTTTGGAATTTTTTCACTTAGTATATAATAAATTTGGCAAAAAATAGAGTCAATGCCCGATCTCTGAATATAAGCAGGTTTGGGCCAGGTTAGTACTTGGATGAGAGACCGCCTAGGAATACCAGGTGCTTTAAGCTTTTGGGGTTTCTTTCCTACTTTTATAATGTACTGGCGAGTAGATTGGCTGATCTTTAAATAGCCTTCTCTTTGCAGCAGTCTTCGCTTATGGCCATACCAGCCTGGCTATACCCGATCTTGTCTGATCTCGGAAGCTAAGCAGGTTTGGGCCTGGTTAGTGCCTGGATGGGAGACCGCCTGGGAATGCCAGGTACTCTAAGCTATTTTGAAATTTTTCACTTAGTATATAATAATATGGCCAAAAAATAGAGTCAATGCCCGATCTCTGAATATAAGCAGGTTTGCGCCAGGTTAGTACATGGATGGGAGACTGCCTGGGAATATCAGGTGCTTTAAATTTTTGGATATTTTTCACGAATTATATAATAATCTTGCAAAAAAAAAAAAAAGAGTCAATGCCCGATCTCTGAATCTTAGCAGGTTTAGGTCTGGTTAGTACTTGGATGACAGACCGCCAAGGAATACCAGGTGCTTTAAGCTTTTGGAATTTTTTCACTTAGTATATAATAAATTTGGCAAAAAATAGAGTCAATGCCCGATCTCTGAATATAAGCAGGTTTGGGCCAGGTTAGTACATGGATGGGAGACTGCCTGGGAATACCAGGTGCTTTAAATTTTTGGATATTTTTCACGAATTATATAATAATCTTGCAAAAAAAAAAAAAAAAGAAGAAGTCAATGCCCGATCTCTGAATCTTAGCAGGTTAAGGTCTGGTTAGTACTTGAATGATAGACCGCCAAGGAATACCAGGTGCTTTAAGCTTTTGGAATTTTTTCACTTAGTATATAATAAATTTGGCAAAAAATAGAGTCAATGCCCGATCTCTGAATATAAGCAGGTTTGGGCCAGGTTAGTACTTGGATGAGAGACCGCCTAGGAATACCAGGTGCTTTAAGCTTTTGGGGTTTCTTTCCTACTTTTATAATGTACTGGCGAGTAGATTGGCTGATCTTTAAATAGCCTTCTCTTTGCAGCAGTCTTCGCTTATGGCCATACCAGCCTGGCTATGCCCGATCTTGTCTGATCTCGGAAGCTAAGCAGGTTTGGGCCTGGTTAGTGCCTGGATGGGAGACCGCCTGGGAATGCCAGGTACTCTAAGCTATTTTGAAATTTTTCACTTAGTATATAATAATTTTGCCAAAAAATAGAGTCAATGCCCGATCTCTGAATATAAGCAGGTTTGCGCCAGGTTAGTACATGGATGGGAGACTGCCTGGGAATATCAGGTGCTTTAAATTTTTGGATATTTTTCACGAATTATATAATAATCTTGCAAAAAAAAAAAAAAAAAAAAAGAGTCAATGCCCGATCTCTGAATCTTAGCAGGTTTAGGTCTGGTTAGTACTTGGATGACAGACCGCCAAGGAATACCAGGTGCTTTAAGCTTTTGGAATTTTTTCACTTAGTATATAATAAATTTGGCAAAATATAGAGTCAATGCCCGATCTCTGAATATAAGCAGGTTTGGGCCAGGTTAGTACATGGATGGGAGACTGCCTGGGAATACCAGGTGCTTTAAATTTTTGGATATTTTTCACAAATTATATAATAATCTTGCAAAAAAAAAAAAAATAGAGTCAATGCCCGATCTCTGAATCTTAGCAGGTTTAGGTCTGGTTAGTACTTGGTTGAAAGACCGCCTAGGAATACCAGGTGCTTAAAGCTTTTGGAATTTTTTCACTTAGTATATAATAAATTTGCCAAAAAATAGAGTCAATGCCCGATCTCTGAATATAAGCAGGTTTGGGCCAGGTTAGTACATGGATGGGAGACTGCCTGGGAATACCAGGTGCTTTAAATTTTTGGATATTTTTCACAAATTATATAATAATCTTGCAAAAAAAAAAAAAAGAAGAAGTCAATGCCCGATCTCTGAATCTTAGCAGGTTAAGGTCTGGTTAGTACTTGAATGATAGACCGCCAAGGAATACCAGGTGCTTTAAGCTTTTGGAATTTTTTCACTTAGTATATAATAAATTTGCCAAAAAATAGAGTCAATGCCCGATCTCTGAATATAAGCAGGTTTGGGCCAGGTTAGTACTTGGATGAGAGACCGCCTAGGAATACCAGGTGCTTTAAGCTTTTGGGGTTTCTTTCCTACTTTTATAATGTACTGGCGAGTAGATTGGCTGATCTTTAAATAGCCTTCTCTTTACAGCAGTCTTCGCTTATGGCCATACCAGCCTGGCTATGCCCGATCTTGTCTGATCTCGTAAGCTAAGCAGGTTTGGGCCTGGTTAGTGCCTGGATGGGAGACAGCCTGGGAATACCAGGTACTGTAAGCTTTGTTGAAATTTTTCACTTAGTATATAATAATTTTGCCAAAAAATAGAGTCAATGCCCGATCTCTGAATATAAGCAGGTTTGCGCCAGGTTAGTACATGGATGGGAGACTGCCTGGGAATATCAGGTGCTTTAAATTTTTGGATATTTTTCACGAATTATATAATAATCTTGCAAAAAAAAAAAAAAAAGAGTCAATGCCCGATCTCTGAATCTTAGCAGGTTTAGGTCTGGTTAGTACTTGGATGAGAGACCGCCAAGGAATACCAGGTGCTTTAAGCTTTTGGAATTTTTTCACTTAGTATATAATAAATTTGGCAAAAAATAGAGTCAATGCCTGATCTCTGAATATAAGCAGGTTTGGGCCAGGTTAGTACATGGATGGGAGACTGCCTGGGAATACCAGGTGCTTTAAATTTTTGGATATTTTTCACAAATTATATAATAATCTTGCAAAAAAAAAAAAAAGAGTCAATGCCCGATCTCTGAATTTTAGCAGGTTTAGGTCTAGTTAGTACTTGGATGAGAGACCGCCAAGGAATACCAGGTGCTTTAAGCTTTTGGAATTTTTTCACTTAGTATATAATAAATTTGGCAAAAAATAGAGTCAATGCCCGATCTCTGAATATAAGCAGGTTTGGGCCAGGTTAGTACATGGATGGGAGACTGCCTGGGAATACCAGGTGCTTTAAATTTTTGGATATTTTTCACGAATTATATAATAATCTTGCAAAAAAAAAAAAAAAAGAAGAAGTCAATGCCCGATCTCTGAATCTTAGCAGGTTAAGGTCTGGTTAGTACTTGAATGATAGACCGCCAAGGAATACCAGGTGCTTTAAGCTTTTGGAATTTTTTCACTTAGTATATAATAAATTTGGCAAAAAATAGAGTCAATGCCCGATCTCTGAATATAAGCAGGTTTGGGCCAGGTTAGTACTTGGATGAGAGACCGCCTAGGAATACCAGGTGCTTTAAGCTTTTGGGGTTTCTTTCCTACTTTTATAATGTACTGGCGAGTAGATTGGCTGATCTTTAAATAGCCTTCTCTTTGCAGCAGTCTTCGCTTATGGCCATACCAGCCTGGCTATGCCCGATCTTGTCTGATCTCGGAAGCTAAGCAGGTTTGGGCCTGGTTAGTGCCTGGATGGGAGACCGCCTGGGAATGCCAGGTACTCTAAGCTATTTTGAAATTTTTCACTTAGTATATAATAATTTTGCCAAAAAATAGAGTCAATGCCCGATCTCTGAATATAAGTAGGTTTGCGCCAGGTTAGTACATGGATGGGAGACTGCCTGGGAATATCAGGTGCTTTAAATTTTTGGATATTTTTCACGAATTATATAATAATCTTGCAAAAAAAAAAAAAAAAAAGAGTCAATGCCCGATCTCTGAATCTTAGCAGGTTTAGGTCTGGTTAGTACTTGGATGAGAGACCGCCAAGGAATACCAGGTGCTTTAAGCTTTTGGAATTTTTTCACTTAGTATATAATAAATTTGGCAAAAAATAGAGTCAATGCCCGATCTCTGAATATAAGCAGGTTTGGGCCAGGTTAGTACATGGATGGGAGACTGCCTGGGAATACCAGGTGCTTTAAATTTTTGGATATTTTTCACGAATTATATAATAATCTTGCAAAAAAAAAAAAAAAAAAGAAGTCAATGCCCGATCTCTGAATCTTAGCAGGTTAAGGTCTGGTTAGTACTTGAATGATAGACCGCCAAGGAATACCAGGTGCTTTAAGCTTTTGGAATTTTTTCACTTAGTATATAATAAATTTGGCAAAAAATAGAGTCAATGCCCGATCTCTGAATATAAGCAGGTTTGGGCCAGGTTAGTACTTGGATGAGAGACCGCCTAGGAATACCAGGTGCTTTAAGCTTTTGGGGTTTCTTTCCTACTTTTATAATGTACTGGCGAGTAGATTGGCTGATCTTTAAATAGCCTTCTCTTTGCAGCAGTCTTCGCTTATGGCCATACCAGCCTGGCTATGCCCGATCTTGTCTGATCTCGGAAGCTAAGCAGGTTTGGGCCTGGTTAGTGCCTGGATGGGAGACCGCCTGGGAATGCCAGGTACTCTAAGCTATTTTGAAATTTTTCACTTAGTATATAATAATTTTGCCAAAAAATAGAGTCAATGCCCGATCTCTGAATATAAGCAGGTTTGCGCCAGGTTAGTACATGGATGGGAGACTGCCTGGGAATATCAGGTGCTTTAAATTTTTGGATATTTTTCACGAATTATATAATAATCTTGCAAAAAAAAAAAAAAAAGAGTCAATGCCCGATCTCTGAATCTTAGCAGGTTTAGGTCTGGTTAGTACTTGGATGAGAGACCGCCAAGGAATACCAGGTGCTTTAAGCTTTTGGAATTTTTTCACTTAGTATATAATAAATTTGGCAAAAAATAGAGTCAATGCCCGATCTCTGAATATAAGCAGGTTTGGGCCAGGTTAGTACATGGATGGGAGACTGCCTGGGAATACCAGGTGCTTTAAATTTTTGGATATTTTTCACGAATTATATAATAATCTTGCAAAAAAAAAAAAAAAAAGAAGTCAATGCCCGATCTCTGAATCTTAGCAGGTTAAGGTCTGGTTAGTACTTGAATGATAGACCGCCAAGGAATACCAGGTGCTTTAAGCTTTTGGAATTTTTTCACTTAGTATATAATAAATTTGGCAAAAAATAGAGTCAATGCCCGATCTCTGAATATAAGCAGGTTTGGGCCAGGTTAGTACTTGGATGAGAGACCGCCTAGGAATACCAGGTGCTTTAAGCTTTTGGGGTTTCTTTCCTACTTTTATAATGTACTGACGAGTAGATTGGCTGATCTTTAAATAGCCTTCTCTTTGCAGCAGTCTTCGCTTATGGCCATACCAGCCTGGCTATGCCCGATCTTGTCTGATCTCGGAAGCTAAGCAGGTTTGGGCCTGGTTAGTGCCTGGATGGGAGACCGCCTGGGAATGCCAGGTACTCTAAGCTATTTTGAAATTTTTCACTTAGTATATAATAATTTTGCCAAAAAATAGAGTCAATGCCCGATCTCTGAATATAAGCAGGTTTGCGCCAGGTTAGTACATGGATGGGAGACTGCCTGGGAATATCAGGTGCTTTAAATTTTTGGATATTTTTCACGAATTATATAATAATCTTGCAAAAAAAAAAAAAAAAAAAAAGAGTCAATGCCCGATCTCTGAATCTTAGCATGTTTAGGTCTGGTTAGTACTTGGATGAGAGACCGCCAAGGAATACCAGGTGCTTTAAGCTTTTGGAATTTTTTCACTTAGTATATAATAAATTTGGCAAAATATAGAGTCAATGCCCGATCTCTGAATATAAGCAGGTTTGGGCCAGGTTAGTACATGGATGGGAGACTGCCTGGGAATACCAGGTGCTTTAAATTTTTGGATATTTTTCACGAATTATATAATAATCTTGCAAAAAAAAAAAAAAAAAAAAAAAAAGAGTCAATGCCCGATCTCTGAATTTTAGCAGGTTTAGGTCTGGTTAGTACTTGGATGAGAGACCGCCAAGGAATACCAGGTGCTTTAAGCTTTTGGAATTTTTTCACTTAGTATATAATAAATTTGGCAAAAAATAGAGTCAATACCCGATCTCTGAATATAAGCAGGTTTGGGCCAGGTTAGTACATGGATGGGAGACTGCCTGGGAATACCAGGTGCTTTAAATTTTTGGATATTTTTCACAAATTATATAATAATCTTGCAAAAAAAAAAAATAGAGTCAATGCCCGATCTCTGAATCTTAGCAGGTTTAGGTCTGGTTAGTACTTGGTTGAAAGACCGCCTAGGAATACCAGGTGCTTAAAGCTTTTGGAATTTTTTCACTTAGTATATAATAAATTTGGCAAAAAATAGAGTCAATGCCCGATATCTGAATATAAGCAGGTTTGGGCCAGGTTAGTACATGGATGGGAGACTGCCTGGGAATACCAGGTGCTTTACATTTTTGGATATTTTTCACAAATTATATAATAATCTTGCAAAAAAAAAAAAAAAAAAAGAAGAAGTCAATGCCCGATCTCTGAATCTTAGCAGGTTAAGGTCTGGTTAGTACTTGAATGATAGACCGCCAAGGAATACCAGGTGCTTTAAGCTTTTGGAATTTTTTCACTTAGTATATAATAAATTTGGCAAAAAATAGAGTCAATGCCCGATCTCTGAATATAAGCAGGTTTGGGCCAGGTTAGTACTTGGATGAGAGACCGCCTAGGAATACCAGGTGCTTTAAGCTTTTGGGGTTTCTTTCCTACTTTTATAATGTACTGGCGAGTAGATTGGCTGATCTTTAAATAGCCTTCTCTTTGCAGCAGTCTTCGCTTATGGCCATACCAGCCTGGCTATGCCCGATCTTGTCTGATCTCGTAAGCTAAGCAGGTTTGGGCCTGGTTAGTGCCTGGATGGGAGACAGCCTGGGAATACCAGGTACTGTAAGCTTTTTTGAAATTTTTCACTTAGTATATAATAATTTTGCCAAAAAATAGAGTCAATGCCCGATCTCTGAATATAAGCAGGTTTGCACCAGATTAGTACATGGATGGGAGACTGCCTGGGAATAGCAGGTGCTTTACATTTTTGGATATTTTTCACGAATTATATAATATTCTTGCAAAAAAAAAAAAAAAAAAAAAAAGAGTCAATGCCCGATCTCTGAATCTTAGCAGGTTTAGGTCTGGTTAGTACTTGGATGAGAGACCGCGAAGGAATACCAGGTGCTTTAAGCTTTTGGAATTTTTTCACTCAGTATATAATAAATTTGGCAAAAAATAGAGTCAATGCCTGATCTCTGAATATAAGCAGGTTTGGGCCAGGTTAGTACATGGATGGGAGAGTGCCTGGGAATACCAGGTGCTTTAAATTTTTGGATATTTTTCACAAATTATATAATAATCTTGCAAAAAAAAAAAAAAAAAGAGTCAATGCCCGATCTCTGAATTTTAGCAGGTTTAGGTCTAGTTAGTACTTGGATGAGAGACCGCCAAGGAATACCAGGTGCTTTAAGCTTTTGGAATTTTTTCACTTAGTATATAATAAATTTGGCAAAAAATAGAGTCAATGCCCGATCTCTGAATATAAGCAGGTTTGGGCCAGGTTAGTACATGGATGGGAGACTGCCTGGGAATACCAGGTGCTTTAAATTTTTGGATATTTTTCACGAATTATATAATAATCTTGCAAAAAAAAAAAAAAAAGAAGAAGTCAATGCCCGATCTCTGAATCTTAGCAGGTTAAGGTCTGGTTAGTACTTGAATGATGGACCGCCAAGGAATACCAGGTGCTTTAAGCTTTTGGAATTTTTTCACTTAGTATATAATAAATTTGGCAAAAAATAGAGTCAATGCCCGATCTCTGAATATAAGCAGGTTTGGGCCAGGTTAGTACTTGGATGAGAGACCGCCTAGGAATACCAGGTGCTTTAAGCTTTTGGGGTTTCTTTCCTACTTTTATAATGTACTGGCGAGTAGATTGGCTGATCTTTAAATAGCCTTCTCTTTGCAGCAGTCTTCGCTTATGGCCATACCAGCCTGGCTATGCCCGATCTTGTCTGATCTCGGAAGCTAAGCAGGTTTGGGCCTGGTTAGTGCCTGGATGGGAGACCGCCTGGGAATGCCAGGTACTCTAAGCTATTTTGAAATTTTTCACTTAGTATATAATAATTTTGCCAAAAAATAGAGTCAATGCCCGATCTCTGAATATAAGCAGGTTTGCGCCAGGTTAGTACATGGATGGGAGACTGCCTGGGAATATCAGGTGCTTTAAATTTTTGGATATTTTTCACGAATTATATAATAATCTTGCAAAAAAAAAAAAAAAAGAGTCAATGCCCGATCTCTGAATCTTAGCAGGTTAAGGTCTGGTTAGTACTTGAATGATAGACCGCCAAGGAATACCAGGTGCGTTAAGCTTTTGGAATTTTTTCACTTAGTATATAATAAATTTGCCAAAAAATAGAGTCAATGCCCGATCTCTGAATATAAGCAGGTTTGGGCCAGGTTAGTACTTGGATGAGAGACCGCCTAGGAATACCAGGTGCTTTAAGCTTTTGGGGTTTCTTTCCTACTTTTATAATGTACTGGCGAGTAGATTGGCTGATCTTTAAATAGCCTTCTCTTTGCAGCAGTCTTCGCTTATGGCCATACCAGCCTGGCTATGCCCGATCTTGTCTGATCTCGTAAGCTAAGCAGGTTTGGGCCTGGTTAGTGCCTGGATGGGAGACAGCCTGGGAATACCAGGTACTGTATGCTTTTTTGAAATTTTTCACTTAGTATATAATAATTTTGCCAAAAAATAGAGTCAATGCCCGATCTCTGAATATAAGCAGGTTTGCGCCAGGTTAGTACATGGATGGGAGACTGCCTGGGAATATCAGGTGCTTTACATTTTTGGATATTTTTCACGAATTATATAATATTCTTGCAAAAAAAAAAAAAAAAAAAGAGTCAATGCCCGATCTCTGAATCTTAGCAGGTTTAGGTCTGGTTAGTACTTGGATGAGAGACCGCCAAGGAATACCAGGTGCTTTAAGCTTTTGGAATTTTTTCACTCAGTATATAATAAATTTGGCAAAAAATAGAGTCAATGCCTGATCTCTGAATATAAGCAGGTTTGGGCCAGGTTAGTACATGGATGGGAGACTGCCTGGGAATACCAGGTGCTTTAAATTTTTGGATATTTTTCACAAATTATATAATAATCTTGCAAAAAAAAAAAAAAAAAAGAGTCAATGCCCGATCTCTGAATTTTAGCAGGTTTAGGTCTAGTTAGTACTTGGATGAGAGACCGCCAAGGAATACCAGGTGCTTTAAGCTTTTGGAATTTTTTCACTTAGTATATAATAAATTTGCCAAAAAATAGAGTCAATGCCCGATCTCTGAATATAAGCAGGTTTGGGCCAGGTTAGTACATGGATGGGAGACCGCCTGGGAATACCAGGTGCTTTAAATTTTTGGATATTTTTCACGAATTATATAATAATCTTGCAAAAAAAAAAAAAAAAAAAAGAAGAAGTCAATGCCCGATCTCTGAATCTTAGCAGGTTAAGGTCTGGTTAGTACTTGAATGATGGACCGCCAAGGAATACCAGGTGCTTTAAGCTTTTGGAATTTTTTCACTTAGTATATAATAAATTTGCCAAAAAATAGAGTCAATGCCCGATCTCTGAATATAAGCAGGTTTGGGCCAGGTTAGTACTTGGATGAGAGACCGCCTAGGAATACCAGGTGCTTTAAGCTTTTGGGGTTTCTTTCCTACTTTTATAATGTACTGGCGAGTAGATTGGCTGATCTTTAAATAGCCTTGTCTTTGCAGCAGTCTTCGCTTATGGCCATACCAGCCTGGCTATGCCCGATCTTGTCTGATCTCGGAAGCTAAGCAGGTTTGGGCCTGGTTAGTGCCTGGATGGGAGACAGCCTGGGAATACCAGGTACTGTAATCTTTTTTGAAATTTTTCACTTAGTATATAATAATTTTGCCAAAAAATAGAGTCAATGCCCGATCTCTGAATATAAGCAGGTTTGCGCCAGGTTAGTACATGGATGGGAGACTGCCTGGGAATATCAGGTGCTTTAAGCTTTTGGGGTTTCTTTCCTACTTTTATAATGTACTGGCGAGTAGATTGGCTGATCTTTAAATAGCCTTCTCTTTGCAGCAGTCTTCGCTTATGGCCATACCAGCCTGGCTATGCCCGATCTTGTCTGATCTCGTAAGCTAAGCAGGTTTGGGCCTGGTTAGTGCCTGGATGGGAGACAGCCTGGGAATACCAGGTACTGTATGCTTTTTTGAAATTTTTCACTTAGTATATAATAATTTTGCCAAAAAATAGAGTCAATGCCCGATCTCTGAATATAAGCAGGTTTGCGCCAGGTTAGTACATGGATGGGAGACTGCCTGGGAATATCAGGTGCTTTACATTTTTGGATATTTTTCACGAATTATATAATATTCTTGCAAAAAAAAAAAAAAAAAAAGAGTCAATGCCCGATCTCTGAATCTTAGCAGGTTTAGGTCTGGTTAGTACTTGGATGAGAGACCGCCAAGGAATACCAGGTGCTTTAAGCTTTTGGAATTTTTTCACTCAGTATATAATAAATTTGGCAAAAAATAGAGTCAATGCCTGATCTCTGAATATAAGCAGGTTTGGGCCAGGTTAGTACATGGATGGGAGACTGCCTGGGAATACCAGGTGCTTTAAATTTTTGGATATTTTTCACAAATTATATAATAATCTTGCAAAAAAAAAAAAAAAAAAGAGTCAATGCCCGATCTCTGAATTTTAGCAGGTTTAGGTCTAGTTAGTACTTGGATGAGAGACCGCCAAGGAATACCAGGTGCTTTAAGCTTTTGGAATTTTTTCACTTAGTATATAATAAATTTGCCAAAAAATAGAGTCAATGCCCGATCTCTGAATATAAGCAGGTTTGGGCCAGGTTAGTACATGGATGGGAGACTGCCTGGGAATACCAGGTGCTTTAAATTTTTGGATATTTTTCACGAATTATATAATAATCTTGCAAAAAAAAAAAAAAAAAAAAGAAGAAGTCAATGCCCGATCTCTGAATCTTAGCAGGTTAAGGTCTGGTTAGTACTTGAATGATGGACCGCCAAGGAATACCAGGTGCTTTAAGCTTTTGGAATTTTTTCACTTAGTATATAATAAATTTGCCAAAAAATAGAGTCAATGCCCGATCTCTGAATATAAGCAGGTTTGGGCCAGGTTAGTACTTGGATGAGAGACCGCCTAGGAATACCAGGTGCTTTAAGCTTTTGGGGTTTCTTTCCTACTTTTATAATGTACTGGCGAGTAGATTGGCTGATCTTTAAATAGCCTTGTCTTTGCAGCAGTCTTCGCTTATGGCCATACCAGCCTGGCTATGCCCGATCTTGTCTGATCTCGGAAGCTAAGCAGGTTTGGGCCTGGTTAGTGCCTGGATGGGAGACAGCCTGGGAATACCAGGTACTGTAATCTTTTTTGAAATTTTTCACTTAGTATATAATAATTTTGCCAAAAAATAGAGTCAATGCCCGATCTCTGAATATAAGCAGGTTTGCGCCAGGTTAGTACATGGATGGGAGACTGCCTGGGAATATCAGGTGCTTTACATTTTTGGATATTTTTCACGAATTATATAATATTCTTGCAAAAAAAAAAAAAAAAAAAAAAGAGTCAATGCCCGATCTCTGAATCTTAGCAGGTTTAGGTCTGGTTAGTACTTGGATGAGAGACCGCCAAGGAATACCAGGTGCTTTAAGCTTTTGGAATTTTTTCACTTAGTATATAATAAATTTGGCAAAAAATAGAGTCAATGCCTGATCTCTGAATATAAGCAGGTTTGCGCCAGGTTAGTACATGGATGGGAGACTGCCTGGGAATACCAGGTGCTTTAAATTTTTGGATATTTTTCACGAATTATATAATAATCTTGCAAAAAAAAAAAAAAAAGAAGAAGTCAATGCCCGATCTCTGAATCTTAGCAGGTTAAGGTCTGGTTAGTACTTGAATGATGGACCGCCAAGGAATACCAGGTGCTTTAAGCTTTTGGAATTTTTTCACTTAGTATATAATAAATTTGGCAAAAAATAGAGTCAATGCCCGATCTCTGAATATAAGCAGGTTTGGGCCAGGTTAGTACTTGGATGAGAGACCGCCTAGGAATACCAGGTGCTTTAAGCTTTTGGGGTTTCTTTCCTACTTTTATAATGTACTGGCGAGTAGATTGGCTGATCTTTAAATAGCCTTCTCTTTGCAGCAGTCTTCGCTTATGGCCATACCAGCCTGGCTATGCCCGATCTTGTCTGATCTCGGAAGCTAAGCAGGTTTGGGCCTGGTTAGTGCCTGGATGGGAGACCGCCTGGGAATGCCAGGTACTCTAAGCTATTTTGAAATTTTTCACTTAGTATATAATAATTTTGCCAAAAAATAGAGTCAATGCCCGATCTCTGAATATAAGCAGGTTTGCGCCAGGTTAGTACATGGATGGGAGACTGCCTGGGAATATCAGGTGCTTTAAATTTTTGGATATTTTTCACGAATTATATAATAATCTTGCAAAAAAAAAAAAAAAAGAGTCAATGCCCGATCTCTGAATCTTAGCAGGTTAAGGTCTGGTTAGTACTTGAATGATAGACCGCCAAGGAATACCAGGTGCGTTAAGCTTTTGGAATTTTTTCACTTAGTATATAATAAATTTGCCAAAAAATAGAGTCAATGCCCGATCTCTGAATATAAGCAGGTTTGGGCCAGGTTAGTACTTGGATGAGAGACCGCCTAGGAATACCAGGTGCTTTAAGCTTTTGGGGTTTCTTTCCTACTTTTATAATGTACTGGCGAGTAGATTGGCTGATCTTTAAATAGCCTTCTCTTTGCAGCAGTCTTCGCTTATGGCCATACCAGCCTGGCTATGCCCGATCTTGTCTGATCTCGTAAGCTAAGCAGGTTTGGGCCTGGTTAGTGCCTGGATGGGAGACAGCCTGGGAATACCAGGTACTGTATGCTTTTTTGAAATTTTTCACTTAGTATATAATAATTTTGCCAAAAAATAGAGTCAATGCCCGATCTCTGAATATAAGCAGGTTTGCGCCAGGTTAGTACATGGATGGGAGACTGCCTGGGAATATCAGGTGCTTTACATTTTTGGATATTTTTCACGAATTATATAATATTCTTGCAAAAAAAAAAAAAAAAAAAGAGTCAATGCCCGATCTCTGAATCTTAGCAGGTTTAGGTCTGGTTAGTACTTGGATGAGAGACCGCCAAGGAATACCAGGTGCTTTAAGCTTTTGGAATTTTTTCACTCAGTATATAATAAATTTGGCAAAAAATAGAGTCAATGCCTGATCTCTGAATATAAGCAGGTTTGGGCCAGGTTAGTACATGGATGGGAGACTGCCTGGGAATACCAGGTGCTTTAAATTTTTGGATATTTTTCACAAATTATATAATAATCTTGCAAAAAAAAAAAAAAAAAAGAGTCAATGCCCGATCTCTGAATTTTAGCAGGTTTAGGTCTAGTTAGTACTTGGATGAGAGACCGCCAAGGAATACCAGGTGCTTTAAGCTTTTGGAATTTTTTCACTTAGTATATAATAAATTTGCCAAAAAATAGAGTCAATGCCCGATCTCTGAATATAAGCAGGTTTGGGCCAGGTTAGTACATGGATGGGAGACTGCCTGGGAATACCAGGTGCTTTAAATTTTTGGATATTTTTCACGAATTATATAATAATCTTGCAAAAAAAAAAAAAAAAAAAAGAAGAAGTCAATGCCCGATCTCTGAATCTTAGCAGGTTAAGGTCTGGTTAGTACTTGAATGATGGACCGCCAAGGAATACCAGGTGCTTTAAGCTTTTGGAATTTTTTCACTTAGTATATAATAAATTTGCCAAAAAATAGAGTCAATGCCCGATCTCTGAATATAAGCAGGTTTGGGCCAGGTTAGTACTTGGATGAGAGACCGCCTAGGAATACCAGGTGCTTTAAGCTTTTGGGGTTTCTTTCCTACTTTTATAATGTACTGGCGAGTAGATTGGCTGATCTTTAAATAGCCTTGTCTTTGCAGCAGTCTTCGCTTATGGCCATACCAGCCTGGCTATGCCCGATCTTGTCTGATCTCGGAAGCTAAGCAGGTTTGGGCCTGGTTAGTGCCTGGATGGGAGACAGCCTGGGAATACCAGGTACTGTAATCTTTTTTGAAATTTTTCACTTAGTATATAATAATTTTGCCAAAAAATAGAGTCAATGCCCGATCTCTGAATATAAGCAGGTTTGCGCCAGGTTAGTACATGGATGGGAGACTGCCTGGGAATATCAGGTGCTTTAAGCTTTTGGGGTTTCTTTCCTACTTTTATAATGTACTGGCGAGTAGATTGGCTGATCTTTAAATAGCCTTCTCTTTGCAGCAGTCTTCGCTTATGGCCATACCAGCCTGGCTATGCCCGATCTTGTCTGATCTCGTAAGCTAAGCAGGTTTGGGCCTGGTTAGTGCCTGGATGGGAGACAGCCTGGGAATACCAGGTACTGTATGCTTTTTTGAAATTTTTCACTTAGTATATAATAATTTTGCCAAAAAATAGAGTCAATGCCCGATCTCTGAATATAAGCAGGTTTGCGCCAGGTTAGTACATGGATGGGAGACTGCCTGGGAATATCAGGTGCTTTACATTTTTGGATATTTTTCACGAATTATATAATATTCTTGCAAAAAAAAAAAAAAAAAAAGAGTCAATGCCCGATCTCTGAATCTTAGCAGGTTTAGGTCTGGTTAGTACTTGGATGAGAGACCGCCAAGGAATACCAGGTGCTTTAAGCTTTTGGAATTTTTTCACTCAGTATATAATAAATTTGGCAAAAAATAGAGTCAATGCCTGATCTCTGAATATAAGCAGGTTTGGGCCAGGTTAGTACATGGATGGGAGACTGCCTGGGAATACCAGGTGCTTTAAATTTTTGGATATTTTTCACAAATTATATAATAATCTTGCAAAAAAAAAAAAAAAAAAGAGTCAATGCCCGATCTCTGAATTTTAGCAGGTTTAGGTCTAGTTAGTACTTGGATGAGAGACCGCCAAGGAATACCAGGTGCTTTAAGCTTTTGGAATTTTTTCACTTAGTATATAATAAATTTGCCAAAAAATAGAGTCAATGCCCGATCTCTGAATATAAGCAGGTTTGGGCCAGGTTAGTACATGGATGGGAGACTGCCTGGGAATACCAGGTGCTTTAAATTTTTGGATATTTTTCACGAATTATATAATAATCTTGCAAAAAAAAAAAAAAAAAAAAGAAGAAGTCAATGCCCGATCTCTGAATCTTAGCAGGTTAAGGTCTGGTTAGTACTTGAATGATGGACCGCCAAGGAATACCAGGTGCTTTAAGCTTTTGGAATTTTTTCACTTAGTATATAATAAATTTGCCAAAAAATAGAGTCAATGCCCGATCTCTGAATATAAGCAGGTTTGGGCCAGGTTAGTACTTGGATGAGAGACCGCCTAGGAATACCAGGTGCTTTAAGCTTTTGGGGTTTCTTTCCTACTTTTATAATGTACTGGCGAGTAGATTGGCTGATCTTTAAATAGCCTTGTCTTTGCAGCAGTCTTCGCTTATGGCCATACCAGCCTGGCTATGCCCGATCTTGTCTGATCTCGGAAGCTAAGCAGGTTTGGGCCTGTTTAGTGCCTGGATGGGAGACAGCCTGGGAATACCAGGTACTGTAATCTTTTTTGAAATTTTTCACTTAGTATATAATAATTTTGCCAAAAAATAGAGTCAATGCCCGATCTCTGAATATAAGCAGGTTTGCGCCAGGTTAGTACATGGATGGGAGACTGCCTGGGAATATCAGGTGCTTTACATTTTTGGATATTTTTCACGAATTATATAATATTCTTGCAAAAAAAAAAAAAAAAAAAAAAGAGTCAATGCCCGATCTCTGAATCTTAGCAGGTTTAGGTCTGGTTAGTACTTGGATGAGAGACCGCCAAGGAATACCAGGTGCTTTAAGCTTTTGGAATTTTTTCACTTAGTATATAATAAATTTGGCAAAAAATAGAGTCAATGCCTGATCTCTGAATATAAGCAGGTTTGCGCCAGGTTAGTACATGGATGGGAGACTGCCTGGGAATACCAGGTGCTTTAAATTTTTGGATATTTTTCACGAATTATATAATAATCTTGCAAAAAAAAAAAAAAAAAGAGTCAATGCCCGATCTCTGAATTTTAGCAGGTTTAGGTCTAGTTAGTACTTGGATGAGAGACCGCCAAGGAATACCAGGTGCTTTAAGCTTTTGGAATTTTTTCACTTAGTATATAATAAATTTGGCAAAAAATAGAGTCAATGCCCGATCTCTGAATATAAGCAGGTTTGGGCCAGGTTAGTACATGGATGGGAGACTGCCTGGGAATACCAGGTGCTTTAAATTTTTGGATATTTTTCACGAATTATATAATAATCTTGCAAAAAAAAAAAAAAAAGAAGAAGTCAATGCCCGATCTCTGAATCTTAGCAGGTTAAGGTCTGGTTAGTACTTGAATGATAGACCGCCAAGGAATACCAGGTGCTTTAAGCTTTTGAAATTTTTTCACTTAGTATATAATAAATTTGGCAAAAAATAGAGTCAATGCCCGATCTCTGAATATAAGCAGGTTTGGGCCAGGTTAGTACTTGGATGAGAGACCGCCTAGGAATACCAGGTGCTTTAAGCTTTTGGGGTTTCTTTCCTACTTTTATAATGTACTGGCGAGTAGATTGGCTGATCTTTAAATAGCCTTCTCTTTGCAGCAGTCTTCGCTTATGGCCATACCAGCCTGGCTATGCCCGATCTTGTCTGATCTCGGAAGCTAAGCAGGTTTGGGCCTGGTTAGTGCCTGGATGGGAGACCGCCTGGGAATACCAGGTACTGTAAGCTTTTTTGAAATTTTTCACTTAGTATATAATAATTTTGCCAAAAAATAGAGTCAATGCCCGATCTCTGAATATAAGCAGGTTTGCGCCAGGTTATTACATGGATGGGAGACTGCCTGGGAATATCAGGTGCTTTAAATTTTTGGATATTTTTCACGAATTATATAATATTCTTGCAAAAAAAAAAAAAAAAAAAAAGAGTCAATGCCCGATCTCTGAATCTTAGCAGGTTTAGGTCTGGTTAGTACTTGGATGAGAGACCGCCAAGGAATACCAGGTGCTTTAAGCTTTTGGAATTTTTTCACTTAGTATATAATAAATTTGGCAAAAAATAGAGTCAATGCCTGATCTCTGAATATAAGCAGGTTTGGGCCAGGTTAGTACATGGATGGGAGACTGCCTGGGAATACCAGGTGCTTTAAATTTTTGGATATTTTTCACAAATTATATAATAATCTTGCAAAAAAAAAAAAAAAAGAGTCAATGCCCGATCTCTGAATTTTAGCAGGTTTAGGTCTAGTTAGTACTTGGATGAGAGACCCCCAAGGAATACCAGGTGCTTTAAGCTTTTGGAATTTTTTCACTTAGTATATAATAAATTTGGCAAAAAATAGAGTCAATGCCCGATCTCTGAATATAAGCAGGTTTGGGCCAGGTTAGTACATGGATGGGAGACTGCCTGGGAATACCAGGTGCTTTAAATTTTTGGATATTTTTCACAAATTATATAATAATCTTGCAAAAAAAAAAAAAAAAGAAGAAGTCAATGCCCGATCTCTGAATCTTAGCAGGTTAAGGTCTGGTTAGTACTTGAATGATAGACCGCCAAGGAATACCAGGTGCTTTAAGCTTTTGGAATTTTTTCACTTAGTATATAATAAATTTGGCAAAAAATAGAGTCAATGCCCGATCTCTGAATATAAGCAGGTTTGGGCCAGGTTAGTACTTGGATGAGAGACCGCCTAGGAATACCAGGTGCTTTAAGCTTTTGGGGTTTCTTTCCTACTTTTATAATGTACTGGCGAGTAGATTGGCTGATCTTTAAATAGCCTTCTCTTTGCAGCAGTCTTCGCTTATGGCCATACCAGCCTGGCTATGCCCGATCTTGTCTGATCTCGGAAGCTAAGCAGGCTTGGGCCTGGTTAGTGCCTGGATGGGAGACCGCCTGGGAATGCCAAGTACTCTAAGCTATTTTGAAATTTTTCACTTAGTATATAATAATTTTGCCAAAAAATAGAGTCAATGCCCGATCTCTGAATATAAGCAGGTTTGCGCCAGGTTAGTACATGGATGGGAGACTGCCTGGGAATATCAGGTGCTTTAAATTTTTGGATATTTTTCACGAATTATATAATAATCTTGCAAAAAAAAAAAAAAAAAAAAGAGTCAATGCCCGATCTCTGAATCTTAGCAGGTTTAGGTCTGGTTAGTACTTGGATGAGAGACCACCAAGGAATACCAGGTGCTTTAAGCTTTTGGAATTTTTTCACTTAGTATATAATAAATTTGGCAAAAAATAGAGTCAGTGCCCGATCTCTGAATATAAGCAGGTTTGGGCCAGGTTAGTACATGGATGGGAGACTGCCTGGGAATACCAGGTGCTTTAAATTTTTGGATATTTTTCACAAATTATATAATAATCTTGCAAAAAAAAAAAAAAAAAGAAGAAGTCAATGCCCGATCTCTGAATCTTAGCAGGTTAAGGTCTGGTTAGTACTTGAATGATAGACCGCCAAGGAATACCAGGTGCTTTAAGCTTTTGGAATTTTTTCACTTAGTATATAATAAATTTGCCAAAAAATAGAGTCAATGCCCGATCTCTGAATATAAGCAGGTTTGGGCCAGGTTAGTACTTGGATGAGAGACCGCCTAGGAATACCAGGTGCTTTAAGCTTTTGGGGTTTCTTTCCTACTTTTATAATGTACTGGCGAGTAGATTGGCTGATCTTTAAATAGCCTTGTCTTTGCAGCAGTCTTCGCTTATGGCCATACCAGCCTGGCTATGCCCGATCTTGTCTGATCTCGTAAGCTAAGCAGGTTTGGGCCTGGTTAGTGCCTGGATGGGAGACAGCCTGGGAATACCAGGTACTGTAATCTTTTTTGAAATTTTTCACTTAGTATATAATAATTTTGCCAAAAAATAGAGTCAATGCCCGATCTCTGAATATAAGCAGGTTTGCGCCAGGTTAGTACATGGATGGGAGACTGCCTGGGAATATCAGGTGCTTTACATTTTTGGATATTTTTCACGAATTATATAATATTCTTGCAAAAAAAAAAAAAAAGAGTCAATGCCCGATCTCTGAATCTTAGCAGGTTTAGGTCTGGTTAGTACTTGGATGAGAGACCGCCAAGGAATACCAGGTGCTTTAAGCTTTTGGAATTTTTTCACTTAGTATATAATAAATTTGGCAAAAAATAGAGTCAATGCCTGATCTCTGAATATAAGCAGGTTTGCGCCAGGTTAGTACATGGATGGGAGACTGCCTGGGAATACCAGGTGCTTTAAATTTTTGGATATTTTTCACGAATTATATAATAATCTTGCAAAAAAAAAAAAAAAAAAAGAGTCAATGCCCGATCTCTGAATTTTAGCAGGTTTAGGTCTAGTTAGTACTTGGATGAGAGACCGCCAAGGAATACCAGGTGCTTTAAGCTTTTGGAATTTTTTCACTTAGTATATAATAAATTTGGCAAAAAATAGAGTCAATGCCCGATCTCTGAATATAAGCAGGTTTGGGCCAGGTTAGTACATGGATGGGAGACTGCCTGGGAATACCAGGTGCTTTAAATTTTTGGATATTTTTCACGAATTATATAATAATCTTGCAAAAAAAAAAAAAAAAGAAGAAGTCAATGCCCGATCTCTGAATCTTAGCAGGTTAAGGTCTGGTTAGTACTTGAATGATAGACCGCCAAGGAATACCAGGTGCTTTAAGCTTTTGAAATTTTTTCACTTAGTATATAATAAATTTGGCAAAAAATAGAGTCAATGCCCGATCTCTGAATATAAGCAGGTTTGGGCCAGGTTAGTACTTGGATGAGAGACCGCCTAGGAATACCAGGTGCTTTAAGCTTTTGGGGTTTCTTTCCTACTTTTATAATGTACTGGCGAGTAGATTGGCTGATCTTTAAATAGCCTTCTCTTTGCAGCAGTCTTCGCTTATGGCCATACCAGCCTGGCTATGCCCGATCTTGTCTGATCTCGGAAGCTAAGCAGGTTTGGGCCTGGTTAGTGCCTGGATGGGAGACCGCCTGGGAATACCAGGTACTGTAAGCTTTTTTGAAATTTTTCACTTAGTATATAATAATTTTGCCAAAAAATAGAGTCAATGCCCGATCTCTGAATATAAGCAGGTTTGCGCCTGGTTATTACATGGATGGGAGACTGCCTGGGAATATCAGGTGCTTTAAATTTTTGGATATTTTTCACGAATTATATAATATTCTTGCAAAAAAAAAAAAAAAAAAAAAAGAGTCAATGCCCGATCTCTGAATCTTAGCAGGTTTAGGTCTGGTTAGTACTTGGATGAGAGACCGCCAAGGAATACCAGGTGCTTTAAGCTTTTGGAATTTTTTCACTTAGTATATAATAAATTTGGCAAAAAATAGAGTCAATGCCTGATCTCTGAATATAAGCAGGTTTGGGCCAGGTTAGTACATGGATGGGAGACTGCCTGGGAATACCAGGTGCTTTAAATTTTTGGATATTTTTCACAAATTATATAATAATCTTGCAAAAAAAAAAAAAAAAGAGTCAATGCCCGATCTCTGAATTTTAGCAGGTTTAGGTCTAGTTAGTACTTGGATGAGAGACCCCCAAGGAATACCAGGTGCTTTAAGCTTTTGGAATTTTTTCACTTAGTATATAATAAATTTGGCAAAAAATAGAGTCAATGCCCTATCTCTGAATATAAGCAGGTTTGGGCCAGGTTAGTACATGGATGGGAGACTGCCTGGGAATACCAGGTGCTTTAAATTTTTGGATATTTTTCACAAATTATATAATAATCTTGCAAAAAAAAAAAAAAAAAGAAGAAGTCAATGCCCGATCTCTGAATCTTAGCAGGTTAAGGTCTGGTTAGTACTTGAATGATAGACCGCCAAGGAATACCAGGTGCTTTAAGCTTTTGGAATTTTTTCACTTAGTATATAATAAATTTGGCAAAAAATAGAGTCAATGCCCGATCTCTGAATATAAGCAGGTTTGGGCCAGGTTAGTACTTGGATGAGAGACCGCCTAGGAATACCAGGTGCTTTAAGCTTTTGGGGTTTCTTTCCTACTTTTATAATGTACTGGCGAGTAGATTGGCTGATCTTTAAATAGCCTTCTCTTTGCAGCAGTCTTCGCTTATGGCCATACCAGCCTGGCTATGCCCGATCTTGTCTGATCTCGTAAGCTAAGCAGGTTTGGGCCTGGTTAGTGCCTGGATGGGAGACAGCCTGGGAATACCAGGTACTGTAAGCTTTTTTGAAATTTTTCACTTAGTATATAATAATTTTGCCAAAAAATAGAGTCAATGCCCGATCTCTGAATATAAGCAGGTTTGCGCCAGGTTAGTACATGGATGGGAGACTGCCTGGGAATATCAGGTGCTTTACATTTTTGGATATTTTTCATGAATTATATAATATTCTTGCAAAAAAAAAAAAAAAAAAAAAGAGTCAATGCCCGATCTCTGAATCTTAGCAGATTTAGGTCTGGTTAGTACTTGGATGAGAGACCGCCAAGGAATACCAGGTGCTTTAAGCTTTTGGAATTTTTTCACTTAGTATATAATAAATTTGGCAAAAAATAGAGTCAATGCCCGATCTCTGAATATAAGCAGGTTTGGGCCAGGTTAGTACTTGGATGAGAGACCGCCTAGGAATACCAGGTGCTTTAAGCTTTTGGGGTTTCTTTCCTACTTTTATAATGTACTGGCGAGTAGATTGGCTGATCTTTAAATAGCCTTCTCTTTGCAGCAGTCTTCGCTTATGGCCATACCAGCCTGGCTATGCCCGATCTTGTCTGATCTTGGAAGCTAAGCAGGTTTGGGCTTGGTTAGTGCCTGGATGGGAGACCGCCTGGGAATGCCAGGTACTCTAAGCTATTTTGAAATTTTTCACTTAGTATATAATAATTTTGCCAAAAAATAGAGTCAATGCCCGATCTCTGAATATAAGCAGGTTTGCGCCAGGTTAGTACATGGATGGGAGACTGCCTGGGAATATCAGGTGCTTTAAATTTTTGGATATTTTTCACGAATTATATAATAATCTTGCAAAAAAAAAAAAAAAAGAGTCAATGCCCGATCTCTGAATCTTAGCAGGTTTAGGTCTGGTTAGTACTTGGATGAGAGACCGCCAAGGAATACCAGGTGCTTTAAGCTTTTGGAATTTTTTCACTTAGTATATAATAAATTTGGCAAAAAATAGAGTCAGTGCCCGATCTCTGAATATAAGCAGGTTTGGGCCAGGTTAGTACATGGATGGGAGACTGCCTGGGAATACCAGGTGCTTTAAATTTTTGGATATTTTTAACAAATTATATAATAATCTTGCAAAAAAAAAAAAAAAAAGAAGAAGTCAATGCCCGATCTCTGAATCTTAGCAGGTTTGGGCCAGGTTAGTACTTGGATGAGAGACCGCCTAGGAATACCAGGTGCTTTAAGCTTTTGGGGTTTCTTTCCTACTTTTATAATGTACTGGCGAGTAGATTGGCTGATCTTTAAATAGCCTTCTCTTTGCAGCAGTCTTCGCTTATGGCCATACCAGCCTGGCTATGCCCGATCTTGTCTGATCTCGTAAGCTAAGCAGGTTTGGGCCTGGTTAGTGCCTGGATGGGAGACCGCCTGGGAATGCCAGGTACTCTAAGCTATTTTGAAATTTTTCACTTAGTATATAATAATTTTGCCAAAAAATAGAGTCAATGCCCGATCTCTGAATATAAGCAGGTTTGCGCCAGGTTAGTACATGGATGGGAGACTGCCTGGGAATATCAGGTGCTTTAAATTTTTGGATATTTTTCACGAATTATATAATAATCTTGCAAAAAAAAAAAAAAAAAAAAAGAGTCAATGCCCGATCTCTGAATCTTAGCAGGTTTAGGTCTGGTTAGTACTTGGATGAGAGACCGCCAAGGAATACCAGGTGCTTTAAGCTTTTGGAATTTTTTCACTTAGTATATAATAAATTTGGCAAAAAATAGAGTCAGTGCCCGATCTCTGAATATAAGCAGGTTTGGGCCAGGTTAGTACATGGATGGGAGACTGCCTGGGAATACCAGGTGCTTTAAATTTTTGGATATTTTTAACAAATTATATAATAATCTTGCAAAAAAAAAAAAAAAAGAAGAAGTCAATGCCCGATCTCTGAATCTTAGCAGTTTAAGGTCTGGTTAGTACTTGAATGATAGACCGCCAAGGAATACCAGGTGCTTTAAGCTTTTGGAATTTTTTCACTTAGTATATAATAAATTTGGCAAAAAATAGAGTCAATGCCCGATCTCTGAATATAAGCAGGTTTGGGCCAGGTTAGTACTTGGATGAGAGACCGCCTAGGAATACCAGGTGCTTTAAGCTTTTGGGGTTTCTTTCCTACTTTTATAATGTACTGGCGAGTAGATTGGCTGATCTTTAAATAGCCTTCTCTTTGCAGCAGTCTTCGCTTATGGCCATACCAGCCTGGCTATGCCCGATCTTGTCTGATCTCGTAAGCTAAGCAGGTTTGGGCCTGGTTAGTGCCTGGATGGGAGACAGCCTGGGAATACCAGGTACTGTAAGCTTTTTTGAAAATTTTCACTTAGTATATAATAATTTTGCCAAAAAATAGAGTCAATGCCCGATCTCTGAATATAAGCAGGTTTGCGCCAGGTTAGTACATGGATGGGAGACTGCCTGGGAATATCAGGTGCTTTACATTTTTGGATATTTTTCATGAATTATATAATATTCTTGCAAAAAAAAAAAAAAAAAAAGAGTCAATGCCCGATCTCTGAATCTTAGCAGATTTAGGTCTGGTTAGTACTTGGATGAGAGACCGCCAAGGAATACCAGGTGCTTTAAGCTTTTGGAATTTTTTCACTTAGTATATAATAAATTTGGCAAAAAATAGACTCAATGCCTGATCTCTGAATATAAGCAGGTTTGGGCCAGGTTAGTACATGGATGGGAGACTGCCTGGGAATACCAGGTGCTTAAAATTTTTGGATATTTTTCACAAATTATATAATAATCTTGCAAAAAAAAAAAAAAGAAGAAGTCAATGCCCGATCTCTGAATCTTAGCAGGTTAAGGTCTGGTTAGTACTTGAATGATAGACCGCCAAGGAATACCAGGTGCTTTAAGCTTTTGGAATTTTTTCACTTAGTATATAATAAATTTGCCAAAAAATAGAGTCAATGCCCGATCTCTGAATATAAGCAGGTTTGGGCCAGGTTAGTACTTGGATGAGAGACCGCCTAGGAATACCAGGTGCTTTAAGCTTTTGGGGTTTCTTTCCTACTTTTATAATGTACTGGCGAGTAGATTGGCTGATCTTTAAGTAGCCTTCTCTTTGCAGCAGTCTTCGCTTATGGCCATACCAGCCTGGCTATGCCCGATCTTGTCTGATCTCGTAAGCTAAGCAGGTTTGGGCCTGGTTAGTGCCTGGATGGGAGACAGCCTGGGAATACCAGGTACTGTAAGCTTTTTTGAAATTTTTCACTTAGTATATAATAATTTTGCCAAAAAATAGAGTCAATGCCCGATCTCTGAATATCAGCAGGTTTGCGCCAGGTTAGTACATGGATGGGAGACTGCCTGGGAATATCAGGTGCTTTACATTTTTGGATATTTTTCACGAATTATATAATATTCTTGCAAAAAAAAAAAAAAAAAAAAAAGAGTGAATGCCCGATCTCTGAATCTTAGCAGGTTTAGGTCTGGTTAGTACTTGGATGAGAGACCGCCAAGGAATACCAGGTGCTTTAAGCTTTTGGAATTTTTTCACTTAGTATATAATAAATTTGGCAAAAAATAGAGTCAATGCCTGATCTCTGAATATAAGCAGGTTTGCGCCAGGTTAGTACATGGATGGGAGACTGCCTGGGAATACCAGGTGCTTTAAATTTTTGGATATTTTTCACGAATTATATAATAATCTTGCAAAAAAAAAAAAAAAAAGAGTCAATGCCCGATCTCTGAATTTTAGCAGGTTTAGGTCTAGTTAGTACTTGGATGAGAGACCACCAAGGAATACCAGGTGCTTTAAGCTTTTGGAATTTTTTCACTTAGTATATAATAAATTTGGCAAAAAATAGAGTCAATGCCCGATCTCTGAATATAAGCAGGTTTGGGCCAGGTTAGTACATGGATGGGAGACTGCCTGGGAATACCAGGTGCTTTAAATTTTTGGATATTTTTCACGAATTATATAATAATCTTGCAAAAAAAAAAAAAAAAAGAAGAAGTCAATGCCCGATCTCTGAATCTTAGCAGGTTAAGGTCTGGTTAGTACTTGAATGATAGACCGCCAAGGAATACCAGGTGCTTTAAGCTTTTGAAATTTTTTCACTTAGTATATAATAAATTTGGCAAAAAATAGAGTCAATGCCCGATCTCTGAATATAAGCAGGTTTGGGCCAGGTTAGTACTTGGATGAGAGACCGCCTAGGAATACCAGGTGCTTTAAGCTTTTGGGGTTTCTTTCCTACTTTTATAATGTACTGGCGAGTAGATTGGCTGATCTTTAAATAGCCTTCTCTTTGCAGCAGTCTTCGCTTATGGCCATACCAGCCTGGCTATGCCCGATCTTGTCTGATCTCGGAAGCTAAGCAGGTTTGGGCCTGGTTAGTGCCTGGATGGGAGACCGCCTGGGAATACCAGGTACTGTAAGCTTTTTTGAAATTTTTCACTTAGTATATAATAATTTTGCCAAAAAATAGAGTCAATGCCCGATCTCTGAATATAAGCAGGTTTGCGCCAGGTTATTACATGGATGGGAGACTGCCTGGGAATATCAGGTGCTTTAAATTTTTGGATATTTTTCACGAATTATATAATATTCTTGCAAAAAAAAAAAAAAAAAAAAAAGAGTCAATGCCCGATCTCTGAATCTTAGCAGGTTTAGGTCTGGTTAGTACTTGGATGAGAGACCGCCAAGGAATACCAGGTGCTTTAAGCTTTTGGAATTTTTTCACTTAGTATATAATAAATTTGGCAAAAAATAGAGTCAATGCCTGATCTCTGAATATAAGCAGGTTTGGGCCAGGTTAGTACATGGATGGGAGACTGCCTGGGAATACCAGGTGCTTTAAATTTTTGGATATTTTTCACAAATTATATAATAATCTTGCAAAAAAAAAAAAAAAAGAGTCAATGCCCGATCTCTGAATTTTAGCAGGTTTAGGTCTAGTTAGTACTTGGATGAGAGACCGCCAAGGAATACCAGGTGCTTTAAGCTTTTGGAATTTTTTCACTTAGTATATAATAAATTTGGCAAAAAATAGAGTCAATGCCCGATCTCTGAATATAAGCAGGTTTGGGCCAGGTTAGTACATGGATGGGAGACTGCCTGGGAATACCAGGTGCTTTAAATTTTTGGATATTTTTCACAAATTATATAATAATCTTGCAAAAAAAAAAAAAAAAAGAAGAAGTCAATGCCCGATCTCTGAATCTTAGCAGGTTAAGGTCTGGTTAGTACTTGAATGATAGACCGCCAAGGAATACCAGGTGCTTTAAGCTTTTGGAATTTTTTCACTTAGTATATAATAAATTTGGCAAAAAATAGAGTCAATGCCCGATCTCTGAATATAAGCAGGTTTGGGCCAGGTTAGTACTTGGATGAGAGACCGCCTAGGAATACCAGGTGCTTTAAGCTTTTGGGGTTTCTTTCCTACTTTTATAATGTACTGGCGAGTAGATTGGCTGATCTTTAAATAGCCTTCTCTTTGCAGCAGTCTTCGCTTATGGCCATACCAGCCTGGCTATGCCCGATCTTGTCTGATCTTGTAAGCTAAGCAGGTTTGGGCCTGGTTAGTGCCTGGATGGGAGACAGCCTGGGAATACCAGGTACTGTAAGCTTTTTTGAAATTTTTCACTTAGTATATAATAATTTTGCCAAAAAATAGAGTCAATGCCCGATCTCTGAATATAAGCAGGTTTGCGCCAGGTTAGTACATGGATGGGAGACTGCCTGGGAATATCAGGTGCTTTACATTTTTGGATATTTTTCATGAATTATATAATATTCTTGCAAAAAAAAAAAAAAAAAAAAGAGTCAATGCCCGATCTCTGAATCTTAGCAGATTTAGGTCTGGTTAGTACTTGGATGAGAGACCGCCAAGGAATACCAGGTGCTTTAAGCTTTTGGAATTTTTTCACTTAGTATATAATAAATTTGGCAAAAAATAGAGTCAATGCCCGATCTCTGAATATAAGCAGGTTTGGGCCAGGTTAGTACATGGATGGGAGACTGCCTGGGAATACCAGGTGCTTTAAATTTTTGGATATTTTTCACGAATTATATAATATTCTTGCAAAAAAAAAAAAAAAAAAAGAAGAAGTCAATGCCCGATCTCTGAATCTTAGCAGGTTAAGGTCTGGTTAGTACTTGAATGATAGACCGCCAAGGAATACCAGGTGCTTTAAGCTTTTGGAATTTTTTCACTTAGTATATAATAAATTTGGCAAAAAATAGAGTCAATGCCCGATCTCTGAATATAAGCAGGTTTGGGCCAGGTTAGTACTTGGATGAGAGACCGCCTAGGAATACCAGGTGCTTTAAGCTTTTGGGGTTTCTTTCCTACTTTTATAATGTACTGGCGAGTAGATTGGCTGATCTTTAAAAAGCCTTCTCTTTGCAGCAGTCTTCGCTTATGGCCATACCAGCCTGGCTATGCCCGATCTTGTCTGATCTTGGAAGCTAAGCAGGTTTGGGCTTGGTTAGTGCCTGGATGGGAGACCGCCTGGGAATGCCAGGTACTCTAAGCTATTTTGAAATTTTTCACTTAGTATATAATAATTTTGCCAAAAAATAGAGTCAATGCCCGATCTCTGAATATAAGCAGGTTTGCGCCAGGTTAGTACATGGATGGGAGACTGCCTGGGAATATCAGGTGCTTTACATTTTTGGATATTTTTCACGAATTATATAATATTCTTGCAAAAAAAAAAAAAAAAAAAAAAAGAGTCAATGCCCGATCTCTGAATCTTAGCAGGTTTAGGTCTGGTTAGTACTTGGATGAGAGACCGCCAAGGAATACCAGGTGCTTTAAGCTTTTGGAATTTTTTCACTTAGTATATAATAAATTTGGCAAAAAATAGAGTCAATGCCTGATCTCTGAATATAAGCAGGTTTGCGCCAGGTTAGTACATGGATGGGAGACTGCCTGGGAATACCAGGTGCTTTAAATTTTTGGATATTTTTCACGAATTATATAATAATCTTGCAAAAAAAAAAAAAAAAAGAGTCAATGCCCGATCTCTGAATTTTAGCAGGTTTAGGTCTAGTTAGTACTTGGATGAGAGACCGCCAAGGAATACCAGGTGCTTTAAGCTTTTGGAATTTTTTCACTTAGTATATAATAAATTTGGCAAAAAATAGAGTCAATGCCCGATCTCTGAATATAAGCAGGTTTGGGCCAGGTTAGTACATGGATGGGAGACTGCCTGGGAATACCAGGTGCTTTAAATTTTTGGATATTTTTCACGAATTATATAATAATCTTGCAAAAAAAAAAAAAAAAGAAGAAGTCAATGCCCGATCTCTGAATCTTAGCAGGTTAAGGTCTGGTTAGTACTTGAATGATAGACCGCCAAGGAATACCAGGTGCTTTAAGCTTTTGAAATTTTTTCACTTAGTATATAATAAATTTGGCAAAAAATAGAGTCAATGCCCGATCTCTGAATATAAGCAGGTTTGGGCCAGGTTAGTACTTGGATGAGAGACCGCCTAGGAATACCAGGTGCTTTAAGCTTTTGGGGTTTCTTTCCTACTTTTATAATGTACTGGCGAGTAGATTGGCTGATCTTTAAATAGCCTTCTCTTTGCAGCAGTCTTCGCTTATGGCCATACCAGCCTGGCTATGCCCGATCTTGTCTGATCTCGTAAGCTAAGCAGGTTTGGGCCTGGTTAGTGCCTGGATGGGAGACCGCCTGGGAATACCAGGTACTGTAAGCTTTTTTGAAATTTTTCACTTAGTATATAATAATTTTGCCAAAAAATAGAGTCAATGCCCGATCTCTGAATATAAGCAGGTTTGCGCCAGGTTATTACATGGATGGGAGACTGCCTGGGAATATCAGGTGCTTTAAATTTTTGGATATTTTTCACGAATTATATAATATTCTTGCAAAAAAAAAAAAAAAAAAAAAGAGTCAATGCCCGATCTCTGAATCTTAGCAGGTTTAGGTCTGGTTAGTACTTGGATGAGAGACCGCCAAGGAATACCAGGTGCTTTAAGCTTTTGGAATTTTTTCACTTAGTATATAATAAATTTGGCAAAAAATAGAGTCAATGCCTGATCTCTGAATATAAGCAGGTTTGGGCCAGGTTAGTACATGGATGGGAGACTGCCTGGGAATACCAGGTGCTTTAAATTTTTGGATATTTTTCACGAATTATATAATAATCTTGCAAAAAAAAAAAAAAAAGAAGAAGTCAATGCCCGATCTCTGAATCTTAGCAGGTTAAGGTCTGGTTAGTACTTGAATGATAGACCGCCAAGGAATACCAGGTGCTTTAAGCTTTTGAAATTTTTTCACTTAGTATATAATAAATTTGGCAAAAAATAGAGTCAATGCCCGATCTCTGAATATAAGCAGGTTTGGGCCAGGTTAGTACTTGGATGAGAGACCGCCTAGGAATACCAGGTGCTTTAAGCTTTTGGGGTTTCTTTCCTACTTTTATAATGTACTGGCGAGTAGATTGGCTGATCTTTAAATAGCCTTCTCTTTGCAGCAGTCTTCGCTTATGGCCATACCAGCCTGGCTATGCCCGATCTTGTCTGATCTCGTAAGCTAAGCAGGTTTGGGCCTGGTTAGTGCCTGGATGGGAGACCGCCTGGGAATACCAGGTACTGTAAGCTTTTTTGAAATTTTTCACTTAGTATATAATAATTTTGCCAAAAAATAGAGTCAATGCCCGATCTCTGAATATAAGCAGGTTTGCGCCAGGTTATTACATGGATGGGAGACTGCCTGGGAATATCAGGTGCTTTAAATTTTTGGATATTTTTCACGAATTATATAATATTCTTGCAAAAAAAAAAAAAAAAAAAAAGAGTCAATGCCCGATCTCTGAATCTTAGCAGGTTTAGGTCTGGTTAGTACTTGGATGAGAGACCGCCAAGGAATACCAGGTGCTTTAAGCTTTTGGAATTTTTTCACTTAGTATATAATAAATTTGGCAAAAAATAGAGTCAATGCCTGATCTCTGAATATAAGCAGGTTTGGGCCAGGTTAGTACATGGATGGGAGACTGCCTGGGAATACCAGGTACTTTAAATTTTTGGATATTTTTCACAAATTATATAATAATCTTGCAAAAAAAAAAAAAAAAAAGAGTCAATGCCTGATCTCTGAATTTTAGCAGGTTTAGGTCTAGTTAGTACTTGGATGAGAGACCGCCAAGGAATACCAGGTGCTTTAAGCTTTTGGAATTTTTTCACTTAGTATATAATAAATTTGGCAAAAAATAGAGTCAATGCCCGATCTCTGAATATAAGCAGGTTTGGGCCAGGTTAGTACATGGATGGGAGACTGCCTGGGAATACCAGGTGCTTTAAATTTTTGGATATTTTTCACAAATTATATAATAATCTTGCAAAAAAAAAAAAAAAAAGAAGAAGTCAATGCCCGATCTCTGAATCTTAGCAGGTTAAGGTCTGGTTAGTACTTGAATGATAGACCGCCAAGGAATACCAGGTGCTTTAAGCTTTTGGAATTTTTTCACTTAGTATATAATAAATTTGGCAAAAAATAGAGTCAATGCCCGATCTCTGAATATAAGCAGGTTTGGGCCAGGTTAGTACTTGGATGAGAGACCGCCTAGGAATACCAGGTGCTTTAAGCTTTTGGGGTTTCTTTCCTACTTTTATAATGTACTGGCGAGTAGATTGGCTGATCTTTAAATAGCCTTCTCTTTGCAGCAGTCTTCGCTTATGGCCATACCAGCCTGGCTATGCCCGATCTTGTCTGATCTCGTAAGCTAAGCAGGTTTGGGCCTGGTTAGTGCCTGGATGAGAGACCGCCAAGGAATACCAGGTGCTTTAAGCTTTTGGAATTTTTTCACTTAGTATATAATAAATTTGGCAAAAAATAGACTCAATGCCTGATCTCTGAATATAAGCAGGTTTGCGCCAGGTTAGTACATGGATGGGAGACTGCCTGGGAATACCAGGTGCTTTAAATTTTTGGATATTTTTCACAAATTATATAATATTCTTGCAAAAAAAAAAAAAAAAAAAGAGTCAATGCCCGATCTCTGAATCTTAGCAGATTTAGGTCTGGTTAGTACTTGGATGAGAGACCGCCAAGGAATACCAGGTGCTTTAAGCTTTTGGAATTTTTTCACTTAGTATATAATAAATTTGGCAAAAAATAGAGTCAATGCCCGATCTCTGAATATAAGCAGGTTTGGGCCAGGTTAGTACATGGATGGGAGACTGCCTGGGAATACCAGGTGCTTTAAATTTTTGGATATTTTTCACGAATTATATAATATTCTTGCAAAAAAAAAAAAAGAAGTCAATGCCCGATCTCTGAATCTTAGCAGGTTAAGGTCTGGTTAGTACTTGAATGATAGACCGCCAAGGAATACCAGGTGCTTTAAGCTTTTGGAATTTTTTCACTTAGTATATAATAAATTTGGCAAAAAATAGAGTCAATGCCCGATCTCTGAATATAAGCAGGTTTGGGCCAGGTTAGTACTTGGATGAGAGACCGCCTAGGAATACCAGGTGCTTTAAGCTTTTGCGGTTTCTTTCCTACTTTTATAATGTACTGGCGAGTAGATTGGCTGATCTTTAAATAGCCTTCTCTTTGCAGCAGTCTTCGCTTATGGCCATACCAGCCTGGCTATGCCCGACCTTGTCTGATCTTGGAAGCTAAGCAGGTTTGGGCCTGGTTAGTGCCTGGATGGGAGACCGCCTGGGAATGCCAGGTACTCTAAGCTATTTTGAAAATTTTCACTTAGTATATAATAATTTTGCCAAAAAATAGAGTCAATGCCCGATCTCTGAATATAAGCAGGTTTGCGCCAGGTTAGTACATGGATGGGAGACTGCCTGGGAATATCAGGTGCTTTAAATTTTTGGATATTTTTCACGAATTATATAATAATCTTGCAAAAAAAAAAAAAAAAAAAAAAGAGTCAATGCCCGATCTCTGAATCTTAGCAGGTTTAGGTCTGGTTAGTACTTGGATGAGAGACCGCCAAGGAATACCAGGTGCTTTAAGCTTTTGGAATTTTTTCACTTAGTATATAATAAATTTGGCAAAAAATAGAGTCAGTGCCCGATCTCTGAATATAAGCAGGTTTGGGCCAGGTTAGTACATGGATGGGAGACTGCCTGGGAATACCAGGTGCTTTAAATTTTTGGATATTTTTAACAAATTATATAATAATCATGCAAAAAAAAAAAAAAAAGAAGAAGTCAATGCCCGATCTCTGAATCTTAGCAGTTTAAGGTCTGGTTAGTACTTGAATGATAGACCGCCAAGGAATACCAGGTGCTTTAAGCTTTTGGAATTTTTTCACTTAGTATATAATAAATTTGCCAAAAAATAGAGTCAATGCCCAATCTCTGAATATAAGCAGGTTTGGGCCAGGTTAGTACTTGGATGAGAGACCGCCTAGGAATACCAGGTGCTTTAAGCTTTTGGGGTTTCTTTCCTACTTTTATAATGTACTGGCGAGTAGATTGGCTGATCTTTAAATAGCCTTCTCTTTGCAGCAGTCTTCGCTTATGGCCATACCAGCCTGGCTATGCCCGATCTTGTCTGATCTCGTAAGCTAAGCAGGTTTGGGCCTGGTTAGTGCCTGGATGGGAGACAGCCTGGGAATACCAGGTACTGTAAGCTTTTTTGAAAATTTTCACTTAGTATATAATAATTTTGCCAAAAAATAGAGTCAATGCCCGATCTCTGAATATAAGCAGGTTTGCGCCAGGTTAGTACATGGATGGGAGACTGCCTGGGAATATCAGGTGCTTTACATTTTTGGATATTTTTCATGAATTATATAATATTCTTGCAAAAAAAAAAAAAAAAAAAGAGTCAATGCCCGATCTCTGAATCTTAGCAGATTTAGGTCTGGTTAGTACTTGGATGAGAGACCGCCAAGGAATACCAGGTGCTTTAAGCTTTTGGAATTTTTTCACTTAGTATATAATAAATTTGGCAAAAAATAGACTAAATGCCTGATCTCTGAATATAAGCAGGTTTGGGCCAGGTTAGTACATGGATGGGAGACTGCCTGGGAATACCAGGTGCTTTAAATTTTTGGATATTTTTCACAAATTATATAATAATCTTGCAAAAAAAAAAAAAAAAAAAAGAGTCAATGCCCGATCTCTGAATTTTAGCAGGTTTAGGTCTAGTTAGTACTTGGATGAGAGACCGCCAAGGAATACCAGGTGCTTTAAGCTTTTGGAATTTTTTCACTTAGTATATAATAAATTTGGCAAAAAATAAAGTCAATGCCCGATCTCTGAATATAAGCAGGTTTGGGCCAGGTTAGTACATGGATGGGAGACTGCCTGGGAATACCAGGTGCTTTAAATTTTTGGATTTTTTTCACGAATTATATAATAATCTTGCAAAAAAAAAAAAAAAAGAAGAAGTCAATGCCCGATCTCTGAATCTTAGCAGGTTAAGGTCTGGTTAGTACTTGAATGATAGACCGCCAAGGAATACCAGGTGCTTTAAGCTTTTGGAATTTTTTCACTTAGTATATAATAAATTTGGCAAAAAATAGAGTCAATGCCCGATCTCTGAATATAAGCAGGTTTGGGCCAGGTTAGTACTTGGATGAGAGACCGCCTAGGAACACCAGGTGCTTTAAGCTTTTGGGGTTTCTTTCCTACTTTTATAATGTACTGGCGAGTAGATTGGCTGATCTTTAAATAGCCTTCTCTTTGCAGCAGTCTTCGCTTATGGCCATACCAGCCTGGCTATGCCCGATCTTGTCTGATCTCGGAAGCTAAGCAGGTTTGGGCCTGGTTAGTGCCTGGATGGGAGACCGCCTGGGAATGCCAGGTACTCTAAGCTATTTTGAAATTTTTCACTTAGTATATAATAATTTTGCCAAAAAATAGAGTCAATGCCCGATCTCTGAATATAAGCAGGTTTGCGCCAGGTTAGTACATGGATGGGAGACTGCCTGGGAATATCAGGTGCTTTAAATTTTTGGATATTTTTCACGAATTATATAATATTCTTGCAAAAAAAAAAAAAAAAAAAAGAGTCAATGCCCGATCTCTGAATCTTAGCAGGTTTAGGTCTGGTTAGTACTTGGATGAGAGACCGCCAAGGAATACCAGGTGCTTTAAGCTTTTGGAATTTTTTTCACTTAGTATATAATAAATTTGGCAAAAAATAGAGTCAATGCCTGATCTCTGAATATAAGCAGGTTTGGGCCAGGTTAGTACATGGATGGGAGACTGCCTGGGAATACCAGGTGCTTTAAATTTTTGGATATTTTTCACAAATTATATAATAATCTTGCAAAAAAAAAAAAAAAAGAGTCAATGCCCGATCTCTGAATTTTAGCAGGTTTAGGTCTAGTTAGTACTTGGATGAGAGACCGCCAAGGAATACCAGGTGCTTTAAGCTTTTGGAATTTTTTCACTTAGTATATAATAAATTTGGCAAAAAATAGAGTCAATGCCCGATCTCTGAATATAAGCAGGTTTGGGCCAGGTTAGTACATGGATGGGAGACTGCCTGGGAATACCAGGTGCTTTAAATTTTTGGATATTTTTCACGAATTATATAATAATCTTGCAAAAAAAAAAAAAAAGAAGTCAATGCCCGATCTCTGAATCTTAGCAGGTTAAGGTCTGGTTAGTACTTGAATGATAGACCGCCAAGGAATACCAGGTGCTTTAAGCTTTTGGAATTTTTTCACTTAGTATATAATAAATTTGCCAAAAAATAGAGTCAATGCCCGATCTCTGAATATAAGCAGGTTTGGGCCAGGTTAGTACTTGGATGAGAGACCGCCTAGGAATACCAGGTGCTTTAAGCTTTTGGGGTTTCTTTCCTACTTTTATAATGTACTGGCGAGTAGATTGGCTGATCTTTAAATAGCCTTCTCTTTGCAGCAGTCTTCGCTTATGGCCATACCAGCCTGGCTATGCCCGATCTTGTCTGATCTCGTAAGCTAAGCAGGTTTGGGCCTGGTTAGTGCCTGGATGAGAGACCGCCAAGGAATACCAGGTGCTTTAAGCTTTTGGAATTTTTTCACTTAGTATATAATAAATTTGGCAAAAAATAGACTCAATGCCTGATCTCTGAATATAAGCAGGTTTGCGCCAGGTTAGTACATGGATGGGAGACTGCCTGGGAATACCAGGTGCTTTAAATTTTTGGATATTTTTCACAAATTATATAATATTCTTGCAAAAAAAAAAAAAAAAAAGAGTCAATGCCCGATCTCTGAATCTTAGCAGATTTAGGTCTGGTTAGTACTTGGATGAGAGACCGCCAAGGAATACCAGGTGCTTTAAGCTTTTGGAATTTTTTCACTTAGTATATAATAAATTTGGCAAAAAATAGAGTCAATGCCCGATCTCTGAATATAAGCAGGTTTGGGCCAGGTTAGTACATGGATGGGAGACTGCCTGGGAATACCAGGTGCTTTAAATTTTTGGATATTTTTCACGAATTATATAATATTCTTGCAAAAAAAAAAAAAGAAGAAGTCAATGCCCGATCTCTGAATCTTAGCAGGTTAAGGTCTGGTTAGTACTTGAATGATAGACCGCCAAGGAATACCAGGTGCTTTAAGCTTTTGGAATTTTTTCACTTAGTATATAATAAATTTGGCAAAAAATAGAGTCAATGCCCGATCTCTGAATATAAGCAGGTTTGGGCCAGGTTAGTACTTGGATGAGAGACCGCCTAGGAATACCAGGTGCTTTAAGCTTTTGCGGTTTCTTTCCTACTTTTATAATGTACTGGCGAGTAGATTGGCTGATCTTTAAATAGCCTTCTCTTTGCAGCAGTCTTCGCTTATGGCCATACCAGCCTGGCTATGCCCGACCTTGTCTGATCTTGGAAGCTAAGCAGGTTTGGGCCTGGTTAGTGCCTGGATGGGAGACCGCCTGGGAATGCCAGGTACTCTAAGCTATTTTGAAATTTTTCACTTAGTATATAATAATTTTGCCAAAAAATAGAGTCAATGCCCGATCTCTGAATATAAGCAGGTTTGCGCCAGGTTAGTACATGGATGGGAGACTGCCTGGGAATATCAGGTGCTTTAAATTTTTGGATATTTTTCACGAATTATATAATAATCTTGCAAAAAAAAAAAAAAAAAAAAAGAGTCAATGCCCGATCTCTGAATCTTAGCAGGTTTAGGTCTGGTTAGTACTTGGATGAGAGACCGCCAAGGAATACCAGGTGCTTTAAGCTTTTGGAATTTTTTCACTTAGTATATAATAAATTTGGCAAAAAATAGAGTCAGTGCCCGATCTCTGAATATAAGCAGGTTTGGGCCAGGTTAGTACATGGATGGGAGACTGCCTGGGAATACCAGGTGCTTTAAATTTTTGGATATTTTTAACAAATTATATAATAATCATGCAAAAAAAAAAAAAAAAAAGAAGAAGTCAATGCCCGATCTCTGAATCTTAGCAGTTTAAGGTCTGGTTAGTACTTGAATGATAGACCGCCAAGGAATACCAGGTGCTTTAAGCTTTTGGATTTTTTTTCACTTAGTATATAATAAATTTGCCAAAAAATAGAGTCAATGCCCAATCTCTGAATATAAGCAGGTTTGGGCCAGGTTAGTACTTGGATGAGAGACCGCCTAGGAATACCAGGTGCTTTAAGCTTTTGGGGTTTCTTTCCTACTTTTATAATGTACTGGCGAGTAGATTGGCTGATCTTTAAATAGCCTTCTCTTTGCAGCAGTCTTCGCTTATGGCCATACCAGCCTGGCTATGCCCGATCTTGTCTGATCTCGTAAGCTAAGCAGGTTTGGGCCTGGTTAGTGCCTGGATGGGAGACAGCCTGGGAATACCAGGTACTGTAAGCTTTTTTGAAAATTTTCACTTAGTATATAATAATTTTGCCAAAAAATAGAGTCAATGCCCGATCTCTGAATATAAGCAGGTTTGCGCCAGGTTAGTACATGGATGGGAGACTGCCTGGGAATATCAGGTGCTTTACATTTTTGGATATTTTTCATGAATTATATAATATTCTTGCAAAAAAAAAAAAAAAAAAAGAGTCAATGCCCGATCTCTGAATCTTAGCAGATTTAGGTCTGGTTAGTACTTGGATGAGAGACCGCCAAGGAATACCAGGTGCTTTAAGCTTTTGGAATTTTTTCACTTAGTATATAATAAATTTGGCAAAAAATAGACTCAATGCCTGATATCTGAATATAAGCAGGTTTGGGCCAGGTTAGTACATGGATGGGAGACTGCCTGGGAATACCAGGTGCTTTAAATTTTTGGATATTTTTCACAAATTATATAATAATCTTGCAAAAAAAAAAAAAAAAAAAAAGAGTCAATGCCCGATCTCTGAATTTTAGCAGGTTTAGGTCTAGTTAGTACTTGGATGAGAGACCGCCAAGGAATACCAGGTGCTTTAAGCTTTTGGAATTTTTTCACTTAGTATATAATAAATTTGGCAAAAAATAAAGTCAATGCCCGATCTCTGAATATAAGCAGGTTTGGGCCAGGTTAGTACATGGATGGGAGACTGCCTGGGAATACCAGGTGCTTTAAATTTTTGGATTTTTTTCACGAATTATATAATAATCTTGCAAAAAAAAAAAAAAAGAAGAAGTCAATGCCCGATCTCTGAATCTTAGCAGGTTAAGGTCTGGTTAGTACTTGAATGATAGACCGCCAAGGAATACCAGGTGCTTTAAGCTTTTGGAATTTTTTCACTTAGTATATAATAAATTTGGCAAAAAATAGAGTCAATGCCCGATCTCTGAATATAAGCAGGTTTGGGCCAGGTTAGTACTTGGATGAGAGACCGCCTAGGAACACCAGGTGCTTTAAGCTTTTGGGGTTTCTTTCCTACTTTTATAATGTACTGGCGAGTAGATTGGCTGATCTTTAAATAGCCTTCTCTTTGCAGCAGTCTTCGCTTATGGCCATACCAGCCTGGCTATGCCCGATCTTGTCTGATCTCGGAAGCTAAGCAGGTTTGGGCCTGGTTAGTGCCTGGATGGGAGACCGCCTGGGAATGCCAGGTACTCTAAGCTATTTTGAAATTTTTCACTTAGTATATAATAATTTTGCCAAAAAATAGAGTCAATGCCCGATCTCTGAATATAAGCAGGTTTGCGCCAGGTTAGTACATGGATGGGAGACTGCCTGGGAATATCAGGTGCTTTAAATTTTTGGATATTTTTCACGAATTATATAATATTCTTGCAAAAAAAAAAAAAAAAAAAAGAGTCAATGCCCGATCTCTGAATCTTAGCAGGTTTAGGTCTGGTTAGTACTTGGATGAGAGACCGCCAAGGAATACCAGGTGCTTTAAGCTTTTGGAATTTTTTTCACTTAGTATATAATAAATTTGGCAAAAAATAGAGTCAATGCCTGATCTCTGAATATAAGCAGGTTTGGGCCAGGTTAGTACATGGATGGGAGACTGCCTGGGAATACCAGGTGCTTTAAATTTTTGGATATTTTTCACAAATTATATAATAATCTTGCAAAAAAAAAAAAAAAAAGAGTCAATGCCCGATCTCTGAATTTTAGCAGGTTTAGGTCTAGTTAGTACTTGGATGAGAGACCGCCAAGGAATACCAGGTGCTTTAAGCTTTTGGAATTTTTTCACTTAGTATATAATACATTTGGCAAAAAATAGAGTCAATGCCCGATCTCTGAATATAAGCAGGTTTGGGCCAGGTTAGTACATGGATGGGAGACTGCCTGGGAATACCAGGTGCTTTAAATTTTTGGATATTTTTCACGAATTATATAATAATCTTGCAAAAAAAAAAAAAAAAGAAGTCAATGCCCGATCTCTGAATCTTAGCAGGTTAAGGTCTGGTTAGTACTTGAATGATAGACCGCCAAGGAATACCAGGTGCTTTAAGCTTTTGGAATTTTTTCACTTAGTATATAATAAATTTGCCAAAAAATAGAGTCAATGCCCGATCTCTGAATATAAGCAGGTTTGGGCCAGGTTAGTACTTGGATGAGAGACCGCCTAGGAATACCAGGTGCTTTAAGCTTTTGGGGTTTCTTTCCTACTTTTATAATGTACTGGCGAGTAGATTGGCTGATCTTTAAATAGCCTTCTCTTTGCAGCAGTCTTCGCTTATGGCCATACCAGCCTGGCTATGCCCGATCTTGTCTGATCTAGGAAGCTAAGCAGGTTTGGGCCTGGTTAGTGCCTGGATGGGAGACCGCCTGGGAATGCCAGGTACTCTAAGCTATTTTGAAAATTTTCACTTAGTATATAATAATTTTGCCAAAAAATAGAGTCAATGCCCGATCTCTGAATATAAGCAGGTTTGCGCCAGGTTAGTACATGGATGGGAGACTGCCTGGGAATATCAGGTGCTTTAAATTTTTGGATATTTTTCACGAATTATATAATATTCTTGCAAAAAAAAAAAAAAAAAAAAGAGTCAATGCCCGATCTCTGAATCTTAGCAGGTTTAGGTCTGGTTAGTACTTGGATGAGAGACCGCCAAGGAATACCAGGTGCTTTAAGCTTTTGGAATTTTTTTCACTTAGTATATAATAAATTTGGCAAAAAATAGAGTCAATGCCTGATCTCTGAATATAAGCAGGTTTGGGCCAGGTTAGTACATGGATGGGAGACTGCCTGGGAATACCAGGTGCTTTAAATTTTTGGATATTTTTCACAAATTATATAATAATCTTGCAAAAAAAAAAAAAAAAAAGAGTCAATGCCCGATCTCTGAATTTTAGCAGGTTTAGGTCTAGTTAGTACTTGGATGAGAGACCGCCAAGGAATACCAGGTGCTTTAAGCTTTTGGAATTTTTTCACTTAGTATATAATACATTTGGCAAAAAATAGAGTCAATGCCCGATCTCTGAATATAAGCAGGTTTGGGCCAGGTTAGTACATGGATGGGAGACTGCCTGGGAATACCAGGTGCTTTAAATTTTTGGATATTTTTCACGAATTATATAATAATCTTGCAAAAAAAAAAAAAAAAGAAGTCAATGCCCGATCTCTGAATCTTAGCAGGTTAAGGTCTGGTTAGTACTTGAATGATAGACCGCCAAGGAATACCAGGTGCTTTAAGCTTTTGGAATTTTTTCACTTAGTATATAATAAATTTGCCAAAAAATAGAGTCAATGCCCGATCTCTGAATATAAGCAGGTTTGGGCCAGGTTAGTACTTGGATGAGAGACCGCCTAGGAATACCAGGTGCTTTAAGCTTTTGGGGTTTCTTTCCTACTTTTATAATGTACTGGCGAGTAGATTGGCTGATCTTTAAATAGCCTTCTCTTTGCAGCAGTCTTCGCTTATGGCCATACCAGCCTGGCTATGCCCGATCTTGTCTGATCTAGGAAGCTAAGCAGGTTTGGGCCTGGTTAGTGCCTGGATGGGAGACCGCCTGGGAATGCCAGGTACTCTAAGCTATTTTGAAAATTTTCACTTAGTATATAATAATTTTGCCAAAAAATAGAGTCAATGCCCGATCTCTGAATATAAGCAGGTTTGCGCCAGGTTAGTACATGGATGGGAGACTGCCTGGGAATATCAGGTGCTTTAAATTTTTGGATATTTTTCACGAATTATATAATATTCTTGCAAAAAAAAAAAAAAAAAAAAAGAGTCAATGCCCGATCTCTGAATCTTAGCAGGTTTAGGTCTGGTTAGTACTTGGATGAGAGACCGCCAAGGAATACCAGGTGCTTTAAGCTTTTGGAATTTTTTTCACTTAGTATATAATAAATTTGGCAAAAAATAGAGTCAATGCCTGATCTCTGAATATAAGCAGGTTTGGGCCAGGTTAGTACATGGATGGGAGACTGCCTGGGAATACCAGGTGCTTTAAATTTTTGGATATTTTTCACAAATTATATAATAATCTTGCAAAAAAAAAAAAAAAAAGAGTCAATGCCCGATCTCTGAATTTTAGCAGGTTTAGGTCTAGTTAGTACTTGGATGAGAGACCGCCAAGGAATACCAGGTGCTTTAAGCTTTTGGAATTTTTTCACTTAGTATATAATACATTTGGCAAAAAATAGAGTCAATGCCCGATCTCTGAATATAAGCAGGTTTGGGCCAGGTTAGTACATGGATGGGAGACTGCCTGGGAATACCAGGTGCTTTAAATTTTTGGATATTTTTCACGAATTATATAATAATCTTGCAAAAAAAAAAAAAAAAGAAGTCAATGCCCGATCTCTGAATCTTAGCAGGTTAAGGTCTGGTTAGTACTTGAATGATAGACCGCCAAGGAATACCAGGTGCTTTAAGCTTTTGGAATTTTTTCACTTAGTATATAATAAATTTGCCAAAAAATAGAGTCAATGCCCGATCTCTGAATATAAGCAGGTTTGGGCCAGGTTAGTACTTGGATGAGAGACCGCCTAGGAATACCAGGTGCTTTAAGCTTTTGGGGTTTCTTTCCTACTTTTATAATGTACTGGCGAGTAGATTGGCTGATCTTTAAATAGCCTTCTCTTTGCAGCAGTCTTCGCTTATGGCCATACCAGCCTGGCTATGCCCGATCTTGTCTGATCTAGGAAGCTAAGCAGGTTTGGGCCTGGTTAGTGCCTGGATGGGAGACCGCCTGGGAATGCCAGGTACTCTAAGCTATTTTGAAAATTTTCACTTAGTATATAATAATTTTGCCAAAAAATAGAGTCAATGCCCGATCTCTGAATATAAGCAGGTTTGCGCCAGGTTAGTACATGGATGGGAGACTGCCTGGGAATATCAGGTGCTTTAAATTTTTGGATATTTTTCACGAATTATATAATATTCTTGCAAAAAAAAAAAAAAAAAAAAGAGTCAATGCCCGATCTCTGAATCTTAGCAGGTTTAGGTCTGGTTAGTACTTGGATGAGAGACCGCCAAGGAATACCAGGTGCTTTAAGCTTTTGGAATTTTTTTCACTTAGTATATAATAAATTTGGCAAAAAATAGAGTCAATGCCTGATCTCTGAATATAAGCAGGTTTGGGCCAGGTTAGTACATGGATGGGAGACTGCCTGGGAATACCAGGTGCTTTAAATTTTTGGATATTTTTCACAAATTATATAATAATCTTGCAAAAAAAAAAAAAAAAAGAGTCAATGCCCGATCTCTGAATTTTAGCAGGTTTAGGTCTAGTTAGTACTTGGATGAGAGACCGCCAAGGAATACCAGGTGCTTTAAGCTTTTGGAATTTTTTCACTTAGTATATAATACATTTGGCAAAAAATAGAGTCAATGCCCGATCTCTGAATATAAGCAGGTTTGCGCCAGGTTAGTACATGGATGGGAGACTGCCTGGCAATATCAGGTGCTTTAAATTTTTGGATATTTTTCACGAATTATATAATAATCTTGCAAAAAAAAAAAAAAAAAAAAAGAGTCAATGCCCGATCTCTGAATCTTAGCAGGTTTAGGTCTGGTTAGTACTTGGATGAGAGACCGCCAAGGAATACCAGGTGCTTTAAGCTTTTGGAATTTTTTCACTTAGTATATAATAAATTTGGCAAAAAATAGAGTCAGTGCCCGATCTCTGAATATAAGCAGGTTTGGGCCAGGTTAGTACATGGATGGGAGACTGCCTGGGAATACCAGGTGCTTTAAATTTTTGGATATTTTTAACAAATTATATAATAATCTTGCAAAAAAAAAAAAAAAAGAAGAAGTCAATGCCCGATCTCTGAATCTTAGCAGTTTAAGGTCTGGTTAGTACTTGAATGATAGACCGCCAAGGAATACCAGGTGCTTTAAGCTTTTGGAATTTTTTCACTTAGTATATAATAAATTTGGCAAAAAATAGAGTCAATGCCCGATCTCTGAATATAAGCAGGTTTGGGCCAGGTTAGTACTTGGATGAGAGACCGCCTAGGAATACCAGGTGCTTTAAGCTTTTGGGGTTTCTTTCCTACTTTTATAATGTACTGGCGAGTAGATTGGCTGATCTTTAAATAGCCTTCTCTTTGCAGCAGTCTTCGCTTATGGCCATACCAGCCTGGCTATGCCCGATCTTGTCTGATCTCGTAAGCTAAGCAGGTTTGGGCCTGGTTAGTGCCTGGATGGGAGACAGCCTGGGAATACCAGGTACTGTAAGCTTTTTTGAAAATTTTCACTTAGTATATAATAATTTTGCCAAAAAATAGAGTCAATGCCCGATCTCTGAATATAAGCAGGTTTGCGCCAGGTTAGTACATGGATGGGAGACTGCCTGGGAATATCAGGTGCTTTACATTTTTGGATATTTTTCATGAATTAAATAATATTCTTGCAAAAAAAAAAAAAAAAAGAGTCAATGCCCGATCTCTGAATCTTAGCAGATTTAGGTCTGGTTAGTACTTGGATGAGAGACCGCCAAGGAATACCAGGTGCTTTAAGCTTTTGGAATTTTTTCACTTAGTATATAATAAATTTGGCAAAAAATAGACTCAATGCCTGATCTCTGAATATAAGCAGGTTTGGGCCAGGTTAGTACATGGATGGGAGACTGCCTGGGAATACCAGGTGCTTAAAATTTTTGGATATTTTTCACAAATTATATAATAATCTTGCAAAAAAAAAAAAAAGAAGAAGTCAATGCCCGATCTCTGAATCTTAGCAGGTTAAGGTCTGGTTAGTACTTGAATGATAGACCGCCAAGGAATACCAGGTGCTTTAAGCTTTTGGAATTTTTTCACTTAGTATATAATAAATTTGCCAAAAAATAGAGTCAATGCCCGATCTCTGAATATAAGCAGGTTTGGGCCAGGTTAGTACTTGGATGAGAGACCGCCTAGGAATACCAGGTGCTTTAAGCTTTTGGGGTTTCTTTCCTACTTTTATAATGTACTGGCGAGTAGATTGGCTGATCTTTAAGTAGCCTTCTCTTTGCAGCAGTCTTCGCTTATGGCCATACCAGCCTGGCTATGCCCGATCTTGTCTGATCTCGTAAGCTAAGCAGGTTTGGGCCTGGTTAGTGCCTGGATGGGAGACAGCCTGGGAATACCAGGTACTGTAAGCTTTTTTGAAATTTTTCACTTAGTATATAATAATTTTGCCAAAAAATAGAGTCAATGCCCGATCTCTGAATATAAGCAGGTTTGCACCAGGTTAGTACATGGATGGGAGACTGCCTGGGAATATCAGGTGCTTTACATTTTTGGATATTTTTCACGAATTATATAATATTCTTGCAAAAAAAAAAAAAAAAAAAAAAGAGTGAATGCCCGATCTCTGAATCTTAGCAGGTTTAGGTCTGGTTAGTACTTGGATGAGAGACCGCCAAGGAATACCAGGTGCTTTAAGCTTTTGGAATTTTTTCACTTAGTATATAATAAATTTGGCAAAAAATAGAGTCAATGCCTGATCTCTGAATATAAGCAGGTTTGCGCCAGGTTAGTACATGGATGGGAGACTGCCTGGGAATACCAGGTGCTTTAAATTTTTGGATATTTTTCACGAATTATATAATAATCTTGCAAAAAAAAAAAAAAAAAGAGTCAATGCCCGATCTCTGAATTTTAGCAGGTTTAGGTCTAGTTAGTACTTGGATGAGAGACCACCAAGGAATACCAGGTGCTTTAAGCTTTTGGAATTTTTTCACTTAGTATATAATAATTTTGCCAAAAAATAGAGTCAATGCCCGATCTCTGAATATAAGCAGGTTTGGGCCAGGTTAGTACATGGATGGGAGACTGCCTGGGAATACCAGGTGCTTTAAATTTTTGGATATTTTTCACGAATTATATAATAATCTTGCAAAAAAAAAAAAAAAAAAAAAGAGTCAATGCCCGATCTCTGAATCTTAGCAGGTTTAGGTCTGGTTAGTACTTGGATGAGAGACCGCCAAGGAATACCAGGTGCTTTAAGCTTTTGGAATTTTTTCACTTAGTATATAATAAATTTGGCAAAAAATAGAGTCAGTGCCCGATCTCTGAATATAAGCAGGTTTGGGCCAGGTTAGTACATGGATGGGAGACTGCCTGGGAATACCAGGTGCTTTAAATTTTTGGATATTTTTAACAAATTATATAATAATCATGCAAAAAAAAAAAAAAAAGAAGAAGTCAATGCCCGATCTCTGAATCTTAGCAGTTTAAGGTCTGGTTAGTACTTGAATGATAGACCGCCAAGGAATACCAGGTGCTTTAAGCTTTTGGAATTTTTTCACTTAGTATATAATAAATTTGCCAAAAAATAGAGTCAATGCCCAATCTCTGAATATAAGCAGGTTTGGGCCAGGTTAGTACTTGGATGAGAGACCGCCTAGGAATACCAGGTGCTTTAAGCTTTTGGGGTTTCTTTCCTACTTTTATAATGTACTGGCGAGTAGATTGGCTGATCTTTAAATAGCCTTCTCTTTGCAGCAGTCTTCGCTTATGGCCATACCAGCCTGGCTATGCCCGATCTTGTCTGATCTCGTAAGCTAAGCAGGTTTGGGCCTGGTTAGTGCCTGGATGGGAGACAGCCTGGGAATACCAGGTACTGTAAGCTTTTTTGAAAATTTTCACTTAGTATATAATAATTTTGCCAAAAAATAGAGTCAATGCCCGATCTCTGAATATAAGCAGGTTTGCGCCAGGTTAGTACATGGATGGGAGACTGCCTGGGAATATCAGGTGCTTTACATTTTTGGATATTTTTCATGAATTATATAATATTCTTGCAAAAAAAAAAAAAAAAAAAGAGTCAATGCCCGATCTCTGAATCTTAGCAGATTTAGGTCTGGTTAGTACTTGGATGAGAGACCGCCAAGGAATACCAGGTGCTTTAAGCTTTTGGAATTTTTTCACTTAGTATATAATAAATTTGGCAAAAAATAGACTAAATGCCTGATCTCTGAATATAAGCAGGTTTGGGCCAGGTTAGTACATGGATGGGAGACTGCCTGGGAATACCAGGTGCTTTAAATTTTTGGATATTTTTCACAAATTATATAATAATCTTGCAAAAAAAAAAAAAAAAAAAAGAGTCAATGCCCGATCTCTGAATTTTAGCAGGTTTAGGTCTAGTTAGTACTTGGATGAGAGACCGCCAAGGAATACCAGGTGCTTTAAGCTTTTGGAATTTTTTCACTTAGTATATAATAAATTTGGCAAAAAATAAAGTCAATGCCCGATCTCTGAATATAAGCAGGTTTGGGCCAGGTTAGTACATGGATGGGAGACTGCCTGGGAATACCAGGTGCTTTAAATTTTTGGATTTTTTTCACGAATTATATAATAATCTTGCAAAAAAAAAAAAAAAAGAAGAAGTCAATGCCCGATCTCTGAATCTTAGCAGGTTAAGGTCTGGTTAGTACTTGAATGATAGACCGCCAAGGAATACCAGGTGCTTTAAGCTTTTGGAATTTTTTCACTTAGTATATAATAAATTTGGCAAAAAATAGAGTCAATGCCCGATCTCTGAATATAAGCAGGTTTGGGCCAGGTTAGTACTTGGATGAGAGACCGCCTAGGAACACCAGGTGCTTTAAGCTTTTGGGGTTTCTTTCCTACTTTTATAATGTACTGGCGAGTAGATTGGCTGATCTTTAAATAGCCTTCTCTTTGCAGCAGTCTTCGCTTATGGCCATACCAGCCTGGCTATGCCCGATCTTGTCTGATCTCGGAAGCTAAGCAGGTTTGGGCCTGGTTAGTGCCTGGATGGGAGACCGCCTGGGAATGCCAGGTACTCTAAGCTATTTTGAAATTTTTCACTTAGTATATAATAATTTTGCCAAAAAATAGAGTCAATGCCCGATCTCTGAATATAAGCAGGTTTGCGCCAGGTTAGTACATGGATGGGAGACTGCCTGGGAATATCAGGTGCTTTAAATTTTTGGATATTTTTCACGAATTATATAATATTCTTGCAAAAAAAAAAAAAAAAAAAAGAGTCAATGCCCGATCTCTGAATCTTAGCAGGTTTAGGTCTGGTTAGTACTTGGATGAGAGACCGCCAAGGAATACCAGGTGCTTTAAGCTTTTGGAATTTTTTTCACTTAGTATATAATAAATTTGGCAAAAAATAGAGTCAATGCCTGATCTCTGAATATAAGCAGGTTTGGGCCAGGTTAGTACATGGATGGGAGACTGCCTGGGAATACCAGGTGCTTTAAATTTTTGGATATTTTTCACAAATTATATAATAATCTTGCAAAAAAAAAAAAAAAAGAGTCAATGCCCGATCTCTGAATTTTAGCAGGTTTAGGTCTAGTTAGTACTTGGATGAGAGACCGCCAAGGAATACCAGGTGCTTTAAGCTTTTGGAATTTTTTCACTTAGTATATAATAAATTTGGCAAAAAATAGAGTCAATGCCCGATCTCTGAATATAAGCAGGTTTGGGCCAGGTTAGTACATGGATGGGAGACTGCCTGGGAATACCAGGTGCTTTAAATTTTTGGATATTTTTCACGAATTATATAATAATCTTGCAAAAAAAAAAAAAAAGAAGTCAATGCCCGATCTCTGAATCTTAGCAGGTTAAGGTCTGGTTAGTACTTGAATGATAGACCGCCAAGGAATACCAGGTGCTTTAAGCTTTTGGAATTTTTTCACTTAGTATATAATAAATTTGCCAAAAAATAGAGTCAATGCCCGATCTCTGAATATAAGCAGGTTTGGGCCAGGTTAGTACTTGGATGAGAGACCGCCTAGGAATACCAGGTGCTTTAAGCTTTTGGGGTTTCTTTCCTACTTTTATAATGTACTGGCGAGTAGATTGGCTGATCTTTAAATAGCCTTCTCTTTGCAGCAGTCTTCGCTTATGGCCATACCAGCCTGGCTATGCCCGATCTTGTCTGATCTCGTAAGCTAAGCAGGTTTGGGCCTGGTTAGTGCCTGGATGAGAGACCGCCAAGGAATACCAGGTGCTTTAAGCTTTTGGAATTTTTTCACTTAGTATATAATAAATTTGGCAAAAAATAGACTCAATGCCTGATCTCTGAATATAAGCAGGTTTGCGCCAGGTTAGTACATGGATGGGAGACTGCCTGGGAATACCAGGTGCTTTAAATTTTTGGATATTTTTCACAAATTATATAATATTCTTGCAAAAAAAAAAAAAAAAAAGAGTCAATGCCCGATCTCTGAATCTTAGCAGATTTAGGTCTGGTTAGTACTTGGATGAGAGACCGCCAAGGAATACCAGGTGCTTTAAGCTTTTGGAATTTTTTCACTTAGTATATAATAAATTTGGCAAAAAATAGAGTCAATGCCCGATCTCTGAATATAAGCAGGTTTGGGCCAGGTTAGTACATGGATGGGAGACTGCCTGGGAATACCAGGTGCTTTAAATTTTTGGATATTTTTCACGAATTATATAATATTCTTGCAAAAAAAAAAAAAGAAGAAGTCAATGCCCGATCTCTGAATCTTAGCAGGTTAAGGTCTGGTTAGTACTTGAATGATAGACCGCCAAGGAATACCAGGTGCTTTAAGCTTTTGGAATTTTTTCACTTAGTATATAATAAATTTGGCAAAAAATAGAGTCAATGCCCGATCTCTGAATATAAGCAGGTTTGGGCCAGGTTAGTACTTGGATGAGAGACCGCCTAGGAATACCAGGTGCTTTAAGCTTTTGCGGTTTCTTTCCTACTTTTATAATGTACTGGCGAGTAGATTGGCTGATCTTTAAATAGCCTTCTCTTTGCAGCAGTCTTCGCTTATGGCCATACCAGCCTGGCTATGCCCGACCTTGTCTGATCTTGGAAGCTAAGCAGGTTTGGGCCTGGTTAGTGCCTGGATGGGAGACCGCCTGGGAATGCCAGGTACTCTAAGCTATTTTGAAATTTTTCACTTAGTATATAATAATTTTGCCAAAAAATAGAGTCAATGCCCGATCTCTGAATATAAGCAGGTTTGCGCCAGGTTAGTACATGGATGGGAGACTGCCTGGGAATATCAGGTGCTTTAAATTTTTGGATATTTTTCACGAATTATATAATAATCTTGCAAAAAAAAAAAAAAAAAAAAAGAGTCAATGCCCGATCTCTGAATCTTAGCAGGTTTAGGTCTGGTTAGTACTTGGATGAGAGACCGCCAAGGAATACCAGGTGCTTTAAGCTTTTGGAATTTTTTCACTTAGTATATAATAAATTTGGCAAAAAATAGAGTCAGTGCCCGATCTCTGAATATAAGCAGGTTTGGGCCAGGTTAGTACATGGATGGGAGACTGCCTGGGAATACCAGGTGCTTTAAATTTTTGGATATTTTTAACAAATTATATAATAATCATGCAAAAAAAAAAAAAAAAAGAAGAAGTCAATGCCCGATCTCTGAATCTTAGCAGTTTAAGGTCTGGTTAGTACTTGAATGATAGACCGCCAAGGAATACCAGGTGCTTTAAGCTTTTGGATTTTTTTTCACTTAGTATATAATAAATTTGCCAAAAAATAGAGTCAATGCCCAATCTCTGAATATAAGCAGGTTTGGGCCAGGTTAGTACTTGGATGAGAGACCGCCTAGGAATACCAGGTGCTTTAAGCTTTTGGGGTTTCTTTCCTACTTTTATAATGTACTGGCGAGTAGATTGGCTGATCTTTAAATAGCCTTCTCTTTGCAGCAGTCTTCGCTTATGGCCATACCAGCCTGGCTATGCCCGATCTTGTCTGATCTCGTAAGCTAAGCAGGTTTGGGCCTGGTTAGTGCCTGGATGGGAGACAGCCTGGGAATACCAGGTACTGTAAGCTTTTTTGAAAATTTTCACTTAGTATATAATAATTTTGCCAAAAAATAGAGTCAATGCCCGATCTCTGAATATAAGCAGGTTTGCGCCAGGTTAGTACATGGATGGGAGACTGCCTGGGAATATCAGGTGCTTTACATTTTTGGATATTTTTCATGAATTATATAATATTCTTGCAAAAAAAAAAAAAAAAAAAGAGTCAATGCCCGATCTCTGAATCTTAGCAGATTTAGGTCTGGTTAGTACTTGGATGAGAGACCGCCAAGGAATACCAGGTGCTTTAAGCTTTTGGAATTTTTTCACTTAGTATATAATAAATTTGGCAAAAAATAGACTCAATGCCTGATATCTGAATATAAGCAGGTTTGGGCCAGGTTAGTACATGGATGGGAGACTGCCTGGGAATACCAGGTGCTTTAAATTTTTGGATATTTTTCACAAATTATATAATAATCTTGCAAAAAAAAAAAAAAAAAAAAAGAGTCAATGCCCGATCTCTGAATTTTAGCAGGTTTAGGTCTAGTTAGTACTTGGATGAGAGACCGCCAAGGAATACCAGGTGCTTTAAGCTTTTGGAATTTTTTCACTTAGTATATAATAAATTTGGCAAAAAATAAAGTCAATGCCCGATCTCTGAATATAAGCAGGTTTGGGCCAGGTTAGTACATGGATGGGAGACTGCCTGGGAATACCAGGTGCTTTAAATTTTTGGATTTTTTTCACGAATTATATAATAATCTTGCAAAAAAAAAAAAAAAGAAGAAGTCAATGCCCGATCTCTGAATCTTAGCAGGTTAAGGTCTGGTTAGTACTTGAATGATAGACCGCCAAGGAATACCAGGTGCTTTAAGCTTTTGGAATTTTTTCACTTAGTATATAATAAATTTGGCAAAAAATAGAGTCAATGCCCGATCTCTGAATATAAGCAGGTTTGGGCCAGGTTAGTACTTGGATGAGAGACCGCCTAGGAACACCAGGTGCTTTAAGCTTTTGGGGTTTCTTTCCTACTTTTATAATGTACTGGCGAGTAGATTGGCTGATCTTTAAATAGCCTTCTCTTTGCAGCAGTCTTCGCTTATGGCCATACCAGCCTGGCTATGCCCGATCTTGTCTGATCTCGGAAGCTAAGCAGGTTTGGGCCTGGTTAGTGCCTGGATGGGAGACCGCCTGGGAATGCCAGGTACTCTAAGCTATTTTGAAATTTTTCACTTAGTATATAATAATTTTGCCAAAAAATAGTCAATGCCCGATCTCTGAATATAAGCAGGTTTGCGCCAGGTTAGTACATGGATGGGAGACTGCCTGGGAATATCAGGTGCTTTAAATTTTTGGATATTTTTCACGAATTATATAATATTCTTGCAAAAAAAAAAAAAAAAAAAAGAGTCAATGCCCGATCTCTGAATCTTAGCAGGTTTAGGTCTGGTTAGTACTTGGATGAGAGACCGCCAAGGAATACCAGGTGCTTTAAGCTTTTGGAATTTTTTTCACTTAGTATATAATAAATTTGGCAAAAAATAGAGTCAATGCCTGATCTCTGAATATAAGCAGGTTTGGGCCAGGTTAGTACATGGATGGGAGACTGCCTGGGAATACCAGGTGCTTTAAATTTTTGGATATTTTTCACAAATTATATAATAATCTTGCAAAAAAAAAAAAAAAAAGAGTCAATGCCCGATCTCTGAATTTTAGCAGGTTTAGGTCTAGTTAGTACTTGGATGAGAGACCGCCAAGGAATACCAGGTGCTTTAAGCTTTTGGAATTTTTTCACTTAGTATATAATACATTTGGCAAAAAATAGAGTCAATGCCCGATCTCTGAATATAAGCAGGTTTGGGCCAGGTTAGTACATGGATGGGAGACTGCCTGGGAATACCAGGTGCTTTAAATTTTTGGATATTTTTCACGAATTATATAATAATCTTGCAAAAAAAAAAAAAAAAGAAGTCAATGCCCGATCTCTGAATCTTAGCAGGTTAAGGTCTGGTTAGTACTTGAATGATAGACCGCCAAGGAATACCAGGTGCTTTAAGCTTTTGGAATTTTTTCACTTAGTATATAATAAATTTGCCAAAAAATAGAGTCAATGCCCGATCTCTGAATATAAGCAGGTTTGGGCCAGGTTAGTACTTGGATGAGAGACCGCCTAGGAATACCAGGTGCTTTAAGCTTTTGGGGTTTCTTTCCTACTTTTATAATGTACTGGCGAGTAGATTGGCTGATCTTTAAATAGCCTTCTCTTTGCAGCAGTCTTCGCTTATGGCCATACCAGCCTGGCTATGCCCGATCTTGTCTGATCTAGGAAGCTAAGCAGGTTTGGGCCTGGTTAGTGCCTGGATGGGAGACCGCCTGGGAATGCCAGGTACTCTAAGCTATTTTGAAAATTTTCACTTAGTATATAATAATTTTGCCAAAAAATAGAGTCAATGCCCGATCTCTGAATATAAGCAGGTTTGCGCCAGGTTAGTACATGGATGGGAGACTGCCTGGGAATATCAGGTGCTTTAAATTTTTGGATATTTTTCACGAATTATATAATATTCTTGCAAAAAAAAAAAAAAAAAAAAAAGAGTCAATGCCCGATCTCTGAATCTTAGCAGGTTTAGGTCTGGTTAGTACTTGGATGAGAGACCGCCAAGGAATACCAGGTGCTTTAAGCTTTTGGAATTTTTTTCACTTAGTATATAATAAATTTGGCAAAAAATAGAGTCAATGCCTGATCTCTGAATATAAGCAGGTTTGGGCCAGGTTAGTACATGGATGGGAGACTGCCTGGGAATACCAGGTGCTTTAAATTTTTGGATATTTTTCACAAATTATATAATAATCTTGCAAAAAAAAAAAAAAAAAAAGAGTCAATGCCCGATCTCTGAATTTTAGCAGGTTTAGGTCTAGTTAGTACTTGGATGAGAGACCGCCAAGGAATACCAGGTGCTTTAAGCTTTTGGAATTTTTTCACTTAGTATATAATACATTTGGCAAAAAATAGAGTCAATGCCCGATCTCTGAATATAAGCAGGTTTGGGCCAGGTTAGTACATGGATGGGAGACTGCCTGGGAATACCAGGTGCTTTAAATTTTTGGATATTTTTCACGAATTATATAATAATCTTGCAAAAAAAAAAAAAAAAGAAGTCAATGCCCGATCTCTGAATCTTAGCAGGTTAAGGTCTGGTTAGTACTTGAATGATAGACCGCCAAGGAATACCAGGTGCTTTAAGCTTTTGGAATTTTTTCACTTAGTATATAATAAATTTGCCAAAAAATAGAGTCAATGCCCGATCTCTGAATATAAGCAGGTTTGGGCCAGGTTAGTACTTGGATGAGAGACCGCCTAGGAATACCAGGTGCTTTAAGCTTTTGGGGTTTCTTTCCTACTTTTATAATGTACTGGCGAGTAGATTGGCTGATCTTTAAATAGCCTTCTCTTTGCAGCAGTCTTCGCTTATGGCCATACCAGCCTGGCTATGCCCGATCTTGTCTGATCTAGGAAGCTAAGCAGGTTTGGGCCTGGTTAGTGCCTGGATGGGAGACCGCCTGGGAATGCCAGGTACTCTAAGCTATTTTGAAAATTTTCACTTAGTATATAATAATTTTGCCAAAAAATAGAGTCAATGCCCGATCTCTGAATATAAGCAGGTTTGCGCCAGGTTAGTACATGGATGGGAGACTGCCTGGGAATATCAGGTGCTTTAAATTTTTGGATATTTTTCACGAATTATATAATATTCTTGCAAAAAAAAAAAAAAAAAAAAGAGTCAATGCCCGATCTCTGAATCTTAGCAGGTTTAGGTCTGGTTAGTACTTGGATGAGAGACCGCCAAGGAATACCAGGTGCTTTAAGCTTTTGGAATTTTTTTCACTTAGTATATAATAAATTTGGCAAAAAATAGAGTCAATGCCTGATCTCTGAATATAAGCAGGTTTGGGCCAGGTTAGTACATGGATGGGAGACTGCCTGGGAATACCAGGTGCTTTAAATTTTTGGATATTTTTCACAAATTATATAATAATCTTGCAAAAAAAAAAAAAAAAAGAGTCAATGCCCGATCTCTGAATTTTAGCAGGTTTAGGTCTAGTTAGTACTTGGATGAGAGACCGCCAAGGAATACCAGGTGCTTTAAGCTTTTGGAATTTTTTCACTTAGTATATAATACATTTGGCAAAAAATAGAGTCAATGCCCGATCTCTGAATATAAGCAGGTTTGGGCCAGGTTAGTACATGGATGGGAGACTGCCTGGGAATACCAGGTGCTTTAAATTTTTGGATATTTTTCACGAATTATATAATAATCTTGCAAAAAAAAAAAAAAAAGAAGTCAATGCCCGATCTCTGAATCTTAGCAGGTTAAGGTCTGGTTAGTACTTGAATGATAGACCGCCAAGGAATACCAGGTGCTTTAAGCTTTTGGAATTTTTTCACTTAGTATATAATAAATTTGCCAAAAAATAGAGTCAATGCCCGATCTCTGAATATAAGCAGGTTTGGGCCAGGTTAGTACTTGGATGAGAGACCGCCTAGGAATACCAGGTGCTTTAAGCTTTTGGGGTTTCTTTCCTACTTTTATAATGTACTGGCGAGTAGATTGGCTGATCTTTAAATAGCCTTCTCTTTGCAGCAGTCTTCGCTTATGGCCATACCAGCCTGGCTATGCCCGATCTTGTCTGATCTAGGAAGCTAAGCAGGTTTGGGCCTGGTTAGTGCCTGGATGGGAGACCGCCTGGGAATGCCAGGTACTCTAAGCTATTTTGAAAATTTTCACTTAGTATATAATAATTTTGCCAAAAAATAGAGTCAATGCCCGATCTCTGAATATAAGCAGGTTTGCGCCAGGTTAGTACATGGATGGGAGACTGCCTGGGAATATCAGGTGCTTTAAATTTTTGGATATTTTTCACGAATTATATAATATTCTTGCAAAAAAAAAAAAAAAAAAAAGAGTCAATGCCCGATCTCTGAATCTTAGCAGGTTTAGGTCTGGTTAGTACTTGGATGAGAGACCGCCAAGGAATACCAGGTGCTTTAAGCTTTTGGAATTTTTTTCACTTAGTATATAATAAATTTGGCAAAAAATAGAGTCAATGCCTGATCTCTGAATATAAGCAGGTTTGGGCCAGGTTAGTACATGGATGGGAGACTGCCTGGGAATACCAGGTGCTTTAAATTTTTGGATATTTTTCACAAATTATATAATAATCTTGCAAAAAAAAAAAAAAAAAGAGTCAATGCCCGATCTCTGAATTTTAGCAGGTTTAGGTCTAGTTAGTACTTGGATGAGAGACCGCCAAGGAATACCAGGTGCTTTAAGCTTTTGGAATTTTTTCACTTAGTATATAATACATTTGGCAAAAAATAGAGTCAATGCCCGATCTCTGAATATAAGCAGGTTTGCGCCAGGTTAGTACATGGATGGGAGACTGCCTGGGAATATCAGGTGCTTTAAATTTTTGGATATTTTTCACGAATTATATAATAATCTTGCAAAAAAAAAAAAAAAAAAAAAGAGTCAATGCCCGATCTCTGAATCTTAGCAGGTTTAGGTCTGGTTAGTACTTGGATGAGAGACCGCCAAGGAATACCAGGTGCTTTAAGCTTTTGGAATTTTTTCACTTAGTATATAATAAATTTGGCAAAAAATAGAGTCAGTGCCCGATCTCTGAATATAAGCAGGTTTGGGCCAGGTTAGTACATGGATGGGAGACTGCCTGGGAATACCAGGTGCTTTAAATTTTTGGATATTTTTAACAAATTATATAATAATCTTGCAAAAAAAAAAAAAAAAGAAGAAGTCAATGCCCGATCTCTGAATCTTAGCAGTTTAAGGTCTGGTTAGTACTTGAATGATAGACCGCCAAGGAATACCAGGTGCTTTAAGCTTTTGGAATTTTTTCACTTAGTATATAATAAATTTGGCAAAAAATAGAGTCAATGCCCGATCTCTGAATATAAGCAGGTTTGGGCCAGGTTAGTACTTGGATGAGAGACCGCCTAGGAATACCAGGTGCTTTAAGCTTTTGGGGTTTCTTTCCTACTTTTATAATGTACTGGCGAGTAGATTGGCTGATCTTTAAATAGCCTTCTCTTTGCAGCAGTCTTCGCTTATGGCCATACCAGCCTGGCTATGCCCGATCTTGTCTGATCTCGTAAGCTAAGCAGGTTTGGGCCTGGTTAGTGCCTGGATGGGAGACAGCCTGGGAATACCAGGTACTGTAAGCTTTTTTGAAAATTTTCACTTAGTATATAATAATTTTGCCAAAAAATAGAGTCAATGCCCGATCTCTGAATATAAGCAGGTTTGCGCCAGGTTAGTACATGGATGGGAGACTGCCTGGGAATATCAGGTGCTTTACATTTTTGGATATTTTTCATGAATTAAATAATATTCTTGCAAAAAAAAAAAAAAAAAGAGTCAATGCCCGATCTCTGAATCTTAGCAGATTTAGGTCTGGTTAGTACTTGGATGAGAGACCGCCAAGGAATACCAGGTGCTTTAAGCTTTTGGAATTTTTTCACTTAGTATATAATAAATTTGGCAAAAAATAGACTCAATGCCTGATCTCTGAATATAAGCAGGTTTGGGCCAGGTTAGTACATGGATGGGAGACTGCCTGGGAATACCAGGTGCTTAAAATTTTTGGATATTTTTCACAAATTATATAATAATCTTGCAAAAAAAAAAAAAAGAAGAAGTCAATGCCCGATCTCTGAATCTTAGCAGGTTAAGGTCTGGTTAGTACTTGAATGATAGACCGCCAAGGAATACCAGGTGCTTTAAGCTTTTGGAATTTTTTCACTTAGTATATAATAAATTTGCCAAAAAATAGAGTCAATGCCCGATCTCTGAATATAAGCAGGTTTGGGCCAGGTTAGTACTTGGATGAGAGACCGCCTAGGAATACCAGGTGCTTTAAGCTTTTGGGGTTTCTTTCCTACTTTTATAATGTACTGGCGAGTAGATTGGCTGATCTTTAAGTAGCCTTCTCTTTGCAGCAGTCTTCGCTTATGGCCATACCAGCCTGGCTATGCCCGATCTTGTCTGATCTCGTAAGCTAAGCAGGTTTGGGCCTGGTTAGTGCCTGGATGGGAGACAGCCTGGGAATACCAGGTACTGTAAGCTTTTTTGAAATTTTTCACTTAGTATATAATAATTTTGCCAAAAAATAGAGTCAATGCCCGATCTCTGAATATAAGCAGGTTTGCACCAGGTTAGTACATGGATGGGAGACTGCCTGGGAATATCAGGTGCTTTACATTTTTGGATATTTTTCACGAATTATATAATATTCTTGCAAAAAAAAAAAAAAAAAAAAAGAGTGAATGCCCGATCTCTGAATCTTAGCAGGTTTAGGTCTGGTTAGTACTTGGATGAGAGACCGCCAAGGAATACCAGGTGCTTTAAGCTTTTGGAATTTTTTCACTTAGTATATAATAAATTTGGCAAAAAATAGAGTCAATGCCTGATCTCTGAATATAAGCAGGTTTGCGCCAGGTTAGTACATGGATGGGAGACTGCCTGGGAATACCAGGTGCTTTAAATTTTTGGATATTTTTCACGAATTATATAATAATCTTGCAAAAAAAAAAAAAAAAAGAGTCAATGCCCGATCTCTGAATTTTAGCAGGTTTAGGTCTAGTTAGTACTTGGATGAGAGACCACCAAGGAATACCAGGTGCTTTAAGCTTTTGGAATTTTTTCACTTAGTATATAATAAATTTGGCAAAAAATAGAGTCAATGCCCGATCTCTGAATATAAGCAGGTTTGGGCCAGGTTAGTACATGGATGGGAGACTGCCTGGGAATACCAGGTGCTTTAAATTTTTGGATATTTTTCACGAATTATATAATAATCTTGCAAAAAAAAAAAAAAAAAGAAGAAGTCAATGCCCGATCTCTGAATCTTAGCAGGTTAAGGTCTGGTTAGTACTTGAATGATAGACCGCCAAGGAATACCAGGTGCTTTAAGCTTTTGAAATTTTTTCACTTAGTATATAATAAATTTGGCAAAAAATAGAGTCAATGCCCGATCTCTGAATATAAGCAGGTTTGGGCCAGGTTAGTACTTGGATGAGAGACCGCCTAGGAATACCAGGTGCTTTAAGCTTTTGGGGTTTCTTTCCTACTTTTATAATGTACTGGCGAGTAGATTGGCTGATCTTTAAATAGCCTTCTCTTTGCAGCAGTCTTCGCTTATGGCCATACCAGCCTGGCTATGCCCGATCTTGTCTGATCTCGGAAGCTAAGCAGGTTTGGGCCTGGTTAGTGCCTGGATGGGAGACCGCCTGGGAATACCAGGTACTGTAAGCTTTTTTGAAATTTTTCACTTAGTATATAATAATTTTGCCAAAAAATAGAGTCAATGCCCGATCTCTGAATATAAGCAGGTTTGCGCCAGGTTAGTACATGGATGGGAGACTGCCTGGGAATATCAGGTGCTTTAAATTTTTGGATATTTTTCACGAATTATATAATAATCTTGCAAAAAAAAAAAAAAAAAAAAAGAGTCAATGCCCGATCTCTGAATCTTAGCAGGTTTAGGTCTGGTTAGTACTTGGATGAGAGACCGCCAAGGAATACCAGGTGCTTTAAGCTTTTGGAATTTTTTCACTTAGTATATAATAAATTTGGCAAAAAATAGAGTCAGTGCCCGATCTCTGAATATAAGCAGGTTTGGGCCAGGTTAGTACATGGATGGGAGACTGCCTGGGAATACCAGGTGCTTTAAATTTTTGGATATTTTTAACAAATTATATAATAATCTTGCAAAAAAAAAAAAAAAAAGAAGAAGTCAATGCCCGATCTCTGAATCTTAGCAGTTTAAGGTCTGGTTAGTACTTGAATGATAGACCGCCAAGGAATACCAGGTGCTTTAAGCTTTTGGAATTTTTTCACTTAGTATATAATAAATTTGGCAAAAAATAGAGTCAATGCCCGATCTCTGAATATAAGCAGGTTTGGGCCAGGTTAGTACTTGGATGAGAGACCGCCTAGGAATACCAGGTGCTTTAAGCTTTTGGGGTTTCTTTCCTACTTTTATAATGTACTGGCGAGTAGATTGGCTGATCTTTAAATAGCCTTCTCTTTGCAGCAGTCTTCGCTTATGGCCATACCAGCCTGGCTATGCCCGATCTTGTCTGATCTCGTAAGCTAAGCAGGTTTGGGCCTGGTTAGTGCCTGGATGGGAGACAGCCTGGGAATACCAGGTACTGTAAGCTTTTTTGAAAATTTTCACTTAGTATATAATAATTTTGCCAAAAAATAGAGTCAATGCCCGATCTCTGAATATAAGCAGGTTTGCGCCAGGTTAGTACATGGATGGGAGACTGCCTGGGAATATCAGGTGCTTTACATTTTTGGATATTTTTCATGAATTATATAATATTCTTGCAAAAAAAAAAAAAAAAGAGTCAATGCCCGATCTCTGAATCTTAGCAGATTTAGGTCTGGTTAGTACTTGGATGAGAGACCGCCAAGGAATACCAGGTGCTTTAAGCTTTTGGAATTTTTTCACTTAGTATATAATAAATTTGGCAAAAAATAGACTCAATGCCTGATCTCTGAATATAAGCAGGTTTGGGCCAGGTTAGTACATGGATGGGAGACTGCCTGGGAATACCAGGTGCTTAAAATTTTTGGATATTTTTCACAAATTATATAATAATCTTGCAAAAAAAAAAAAAAGAAGAAGTCAATGCCCGATCTCTGAATCTTAGCAGGTTAAGGTCTGGTTAGTACTTGAATGATAGACCGCCAAGGAATACCAGGTGCTTTAAGCTTTTGGAATTTTTTCACTTAGTATATAATAAATTTGCCAAAAAATAGAGTCAATGCCCGATCTCTGAATATAAGCAGGTTTGGGCCAGGTTAGTACTTGGATGAGAGACCGCCTAGGAATACCAGGTGCTTTAAGCTTTTGGGGTTTCTTTCCTACTTTTATAATGTACTGGCGAGTAGATTGGCTGATCTTTAAGTAGCCTTCTCTTTGCAGCAGTCTTCGCTTATGGCCATACCAGCCTGGCTATGCCCGATCTTGTCTGATCTCGTAAGCTAAGCAGGTTTGGGCCTGGTTAGTGCCTGGATGGGAGACAGCCTGGGAATACCAGGTACTGTAAGCTTTTTTGAAATTTTTCACTTAGTATATAATAATTTTGCCAAAAAATAGAGTCAATGCCCGATCTCTGAATATAAGCAGGTTTGCGCCAGGTTAGTACATGGATGGGAGACTGCCTGGGAATATCAGGTGCTTTACATTTTTGGATATTTTTCATGAATTATATAATATTCTTGCAAAAAAAAAAAAAAAAAAAAGAGTCAATGCCCGATCTCTGAATCTTAGCAGATTTAGGTCTGGTTAGTACTTGGATGAGAGACCGCCAAGGAATACCAGGTGCTTTAAGCTTTTGGAATTTTTTCACTTAGTATATAATAAATTTGGCAAAAAATAGAGTCAATGCCCGATCTCTGAATATAAGCAGGTTTGGGCCAGGTTAGTACATGGATGGGAGACTGCCTGGGAATACCAGGTGCTTTAAATTTTTGGATATTTTTCACGAATTATATAATATTCTTGCAAAAAAAAAAAAAAAAAAAGAAGAAGTCAATGCCCGATCTCTGAATCTTAGCAGGTTAAGGTCTGGTTAGTACTTGAATGATAGACCGCCAAGGAATACCAGGTGCTTTAAGCTTTTGGAATTTTTTCACTTAGTATATAATAAATTTGGCAAAAAATAGAGTCAATGCCCGATCTCTGAATATAAGCAGGTTTGGGCCAGGTTAGTACTTGGATGAGAGACCGCCTAGGAATACCAGGTGCTTTAAGCTTTTGGGGTTTCTTTCCTACTTTTATAATGTACTGGCGAGTAGATTGGCTGATCTTTAAAAAGCCTTCTCTTTGCAGCAGTCTTCGCTTATGGCCATACCAGCCTGGCTATGCCCGATCTTGTCTGATCTTGGAAGCTAAGCAGGTTTGGGCTTGGTTAGTGCCTGGATGGGAGACCGCCTGGGAATGCCAGGTACTCTAAGCTATTTTGAAATTTTTCACTTAGTATATAATAATTTTGCCAAAAAATAGAGTCAATGCCCGATCTCTGAATATAAGCAGGTTTGCGCCAGGTTAGTACATGGATGGGAGACTGCCTGGGAATATCAGGTGCTTTACATTTTTGGATATTTTTCACGAATTATATAATATTCTTGCAAAAAAAAAAAAAAAAAAAAAAAGAGTCAATGCCCGATCTCTGAATCTTAGCAGGTTTAGGTCTGGTTAGTACTTGGATGAGAGACCGCCAAGGAATACCAGGTGCTTTAAGCTTTTGGAATTTTTTCACTTAGTATATAATAAATTTGGCAAAAAATAGAGTCAATGCCTGATCTCTGAATATAAGCAGGTTTGCGCCAGGTTAGTACATGGATGGGAGACTGCCTGGGAATACCAGGTGCTTTAAATTTTTGGATATTTTTCACGAATTATATAATAATCTTGCAAAAAAAAAAAAAAAAAGAGTCAATGCCCGATCTCTGAATTTTAGCAGGTTTAGGTCTAGTTAGTACTTGGATGAGAGACCGCCAAGGAATACCAGGTGCTTTAAGCTTTTGGAATTTTTTCACTTAGTATATAATAAATTTGGCAAAAAATAGAGTCAATGCCCGATCTCTGAATATAAGCAGGTTTGGGCCAGGTTAGTACATGGATGGGAGACTGCCTGGGAATACCAGGTGCTTTAAATTTTTGGATATTTTTCACGAATTATATAATAATCTTGCAAAAAAAAAAAAAAAAGAAGAAGTCAATGCCCGATCTCTGAATCTTAGCAGGTTAAGGTCTGGTTAGTACTTGAATGATAGACCGCCAAGGAATACCAGGTGCTTTAAGCTTTTGAAATTTTTTCACTTAGTATATAATAAATTTGGCAAAAAATAGAGTCAATGCCCGATCTCTGAATATAAGCAGGTTTGGGCCAGGTTAGTACTTGGATGAGAGACCGCCTAGGAATACCAGGTGCTTTAAGCTTTTGGGGTTTCTTTCCTACTTTTATAATGTACTGGCGAGTAGATTGGCTGATCTTTAAATAGCCTTCTCTTTGCAGCAGTCTTCGCTTATGGCCATACCAGCCTGGCTATGCCCGATCTTGTCTGATCTCGTAAGCTAAGCAGGTTTGGGCCTGGTTAGTGCCTGGATGGGAGACCGCCTGGGAATACCAGGTACTGTAAGCTTTTTTGAAATTTTTCACTTAGTATATAATAATTTTGCCAAAAAATAGAGTCAATGCCCGATCTCTGAATATAAGCAGGTTTGCGCCAGGTTATTACATGGATGGGAGACTGCCTGGGAATATCAGGTGCTTTAAATTTTTGGATATTTTTCACGAATTATATAATATTCTTGCAAAAAAAAAAAAAAAAAAAAAGAGTCAATGCCCGATCTCTGAATCTTAGCAGGTTTAGGTCTGGTTAGTACTTGGATGAGAGACCGCCAAGGAATACCAGGTGCTTTAAGCTTTTGGAATTTTTTCACTTAGTATATAATAAATTTGGCAAAAAATAGAGTCAATGCCTGATCTCTGAATATAAGCAGGTTTGGGCCAGGTTAGTACATGGATGGGAGACTGCCTGGGAATACCAGGTGCTTTAAATTTTTGGATATTTTTCACAAATTATATAATAATCTTGCAAAAAAAAAAAAAAAAAAGAGTCAATGCCTGATCTCTGAATTTTAGCAGGTTTAGGTCTAGTTAGTACTTGGATGAGAGACCGCCAAGGAATACCAGGTGCTTTAAGCTTTTGGAATTTTTTCAATTAGTATATAATAAATTTGGCAAAAAATAGAGTCAATGCCCGATCTCTGAATATAAGCAGGTTTGGGCCAGGTTAGTACATGGATGGGAGACTGCCTGGGAATACCAGGTGCTTTAAATTTTTGGATATTTTTCACAAATTATATAATAATCTTGCAAAAAAAAAAAAAAAAAAAGAAGAAGTCAATGCCCGATCTCTGAATCTTAGCAGGTTAAGGTCTGGTTAGTACTTGAATGATAGACCGCCAAGGAATACCAGGTGCTTTAAGCTTTTGGAATTTTTTCACTTAGTATATAATAAATTTGGCAAAAAATAGAGTCAATGCCCGATCTCTGAATATAAGCAGGTTTGGGCCAGGTTAGTACTTGGATGAGAGACCGCCTAGGAATACCAGGTGCTTTAAGCTTTTGGGGTTTCTTTCCTACTTTTATAATGTACTGGCGAGTAGATTGGCTGATCTTTAAATAGCCTTCTCTTTGCAGCAGTCTTCGCTTATGGCCATACCAGCCTGGCTATGCCCGATCTTGTCTGATCTCGTAAGCTAAGCAGGTTTGGGCCTGGTTAGTGCCTGGATGAGAGACCGCCAAGGAATACCAGGTGCTTTAAGCTTTTGGAATTTTTTCACTTAGTATATAATAAATTTGGCAAAAAATAGACTCAATGCCTGATCTCTGAATATAAGCAGGTTTGCGCCAGGTTAGTACATGGATGGGAGACTGCCTGGGAATACCAGGTGCTTTAAATTTTTGGATATTTTTCACAAATTATATAATATTCTTGCAAAAAAAAAAAAAAAAAAAGAGTCAATGCCCGATCTCTGAATCTTAGCAGATTTAGGTCTGGTTAGTACTTGGATGAGAGACCGCCAAGGAATACCAGGTGCTTTAAGCTTTTGGAATTTTTTCACTTAGTATATAATAAATTTGGCAAAAAATAGAGTCAATGCCCGATCTCTGAATATAAGCAGGTTTGGGCCAGGTTAGTACATGGATGGGAGACTGCCTGGGAATACCAGGTGCTTTAAATTTTTGGATATTTTTCACGAATTATATAATATTCTTGCAAAAAAAAAAAAAGAAGAAGTCAATGCCCGATCTCTGAATCTTAGCAGGTTAAGGTCTGGTTAGTACTTGAATGATAGACCGCCAAGGAATACCAGGTGCTTTAAGCTTTTGGAATTTTTTCACTTAGTATATAATAAATTTGGCAAAAAATAGAGTCAATGCCCGATCTCTGAATATAAGCAGGTTTGGGCCAGGTTAGTACATGGATGGGAGACTGCCTGGGAATACCAGGTGCTTTAAATTTTTGGATATTTTTCACGAATTATATAATAATCTTGCAAAAAAAAAAAAAAAAGAAGAAGTCAATGCCCGATCTCTGAATCTTAGCAGGTTAAGGTCTGGTTAGTACTTGAATGATAGACCGCCAAGGAATACCAGGTGCTTTAAGCTTTTGAAATTTTTTCACTTAGTATATAATAAATTTGGCAAAAAATAGAGTCAATGCCCGATCTCTGAATATAAGCAGGTTTGGGCCAGGTTAGTACTTGGATGAGAGACCGCCTAGGAATACCAGGTGCTTTAAGCTTTTGGGGTTTCTTTCCTACTTTTATAATGTACTGGCGAGTAGATTGGCTGATCTTTAAATAGCCTTCTCTTTGCAGCAGTCTTCGCTTATGGCCATACCAGCCTGGCTATGCCCGATCTTGTCTGATCTCGTAAGCTAAGCAGGTTTGGGCCTGGTTAGTGCCTGGATGGGAGACCGCCTGGGAATGCCAGGTACTGTAAGCTTTTTTGAAATTTTTCACTTAGTATATAATAATTTTGCCAAAAAATAGAGTCAATGCCCGATCTCTGAATATAAGCAGGTTTGCGCCAGGTTATTACATGGATGGGAGACTGCCTGGGAATATCAGGTGCTTTAAATTTTTGGATATTTTTCACGAATTATATAATATTCTTGCAAAAAAAAAAAAAAAAAAAAGAGTCAATGCCCGATCTCTGAATCTTAGCAGGTTTAGGTCTGGTTAGTACTTGGATGAGAGACCGCCAAGGAATACCAGGTGCTTTAAGCTTTTGGAATTTTTTCACTTAGTATATAATAAATTTGGCAAAAAATAGAGTCAATGCCTGATCTCTGAATATAAGCAGGTTTGGGCCAGGTTAGTACATGGATGGGAGACTGCCTGGGAATACCAGGTGCTTTAAATTTTTGGATATTTTTCACAAATTATATAATAATCTTGCAAAAAAAAAAAAAAAAAAAGAGTCAATGCCTGATCTCTGAATTTTAGCAGGTTTAGGTCTAGTTAGTACTTGGATGAGAGACCGCCAAGGAATACCAGGTGCTTTAAGCTTTTGGAATTTTTTCACTTAGTATATAATAAATTTGGCAAAAAATAGAGTCAATGCCCGATCTCTGAATATAAGCAGGTTTGGGCCAGGTTAGTACATGGATGGGAGACTGCCTGGGAATACCAGGTGCTTTAAATTTTTGGATATTTTTCACAAATTATATAATAATCTTGCAAAAAAAAAAAAAAAAAGAAGAAGTCAATGCCCGATCTCTGAATCTTAGCAGGTTAAGGTCTGGTTAGTACTTGAATGATAGACCGCCAAGGAATACCAGGTGCTTTAAGCTTTTGGAATTTTTTCACTTAGTATATAATAAATTTGGCAAAAAATAGAGTCAATGCCCGATCTCTGAATATAAGCAGGTTTGGGCCAGGTTAGTACTTGGATGAGAGACCGCCTAGGAATACCAGGTGCTTTAAGCTTTTGGGGTTTCTTTCCTACTTTTATAATGTACTGGCGAGTAGATTGGCTGATCTTTAAATAGCCTTCTCTTTGCAGCAGTCTTCGCTTATGGCCATACCAGCCTGGCTATGCCCGATCTTGTCTGATCTCGTAAGCTAAGCAGGTTTGGGCCTGGTTAGTGCCTGGATGAGAGACCGCCAAGGAATACCAGGTGCTTTAAGCTTTTGGAATTTTTTCACTTAGTATATAATAAATTTGGCAAAAAATAGACTCAATGCCTGATCTCTGAATATAAGCAGGTTTGCGCCAGGTTAGTACATGGATGGGAGACTGCCTGGGAATACCAGGTGCTTTAAATTTTTGGATATTTTTCACAAATTATATAATATTCTTGCAAAAAAAAAAAAAAAAAAAAGAGTCAATGCCCGATCTCTGAATCTTAGCAGATTTAGGTCTGGTTAGTACTTGGATGAGAGACCGCCAAGGAATACCAGGTGCTTTAAGCTTTTGGAATTTTTTCACTTAGTATATAATAAATTTGGCAAAAAATAGAGTCAATGCCCGATCTCTGAATATAAGCAGGTTTGGGCCAGGTTAGTACATGGATGGGAGACTGCCTGGGAATACCAGGTGCTTTAAATTTTTGGATATTTTTCACGAATTATATAATATTCTTGCAAAAAAAAAAAAAGAAGAAGTCAATGCCCGATCTCTGAATCTTAGCAGGTTAAGGTCTGGTTAGTACTTGAATGATAGACCGCCAAGGAATACCAGGTGCTTTAAGCTTTTGGAATTTTTTCACTTAGTATATAATAAATTTGGCAAAAAATAGAGTCAATGCCCGATCTCTGAATATAAGCAGGTTTGGGCCAGGTTAGTACATGGATGGGAGACTGCCTGGGAATACCAGGTGCTTTAAATTTTTGGATATTTTTAACAAATTATATAATAATCATGCAAAAAAAAAAAAAAAAGAAGAAGTCAATGCCCGATCTCTGAATCTTAGCAGTTTAAGGTCTGGTTAGTACTTGAATGATAGACCGCCAAGGAATACCAGGTGCTTTAAGCTTTTGGAATTTTTTCACTTAGTATATAATAAATTTGCCAAAAAATAGAGTCAATGCCCAATCTCTGAATATAAGCAGGTTTGGGCCAGGTTAGTACTTGGATGAGAGACCGCCTAGGAATACCAGGTGCTTTAAGCTTTTGGGGTTTCTTTCCTACTTTTATAATGTACTGGCGAGTAGATTGGCTGATCTTTAAATAGCCTTCTCTTTGCAGCAGTCTTCGCTTATGGCCATACCAGCCTGGCTATGCCCGATCTTGTCTGATCTCGTAAGCTAAGCAGGTTTGGGCCTGGTTAGTGCCTGGATGGGAGACAGCCTGGGAATACCAGGTACTGTAAGCTTTTTTGAAAATTTTCACTTAGTATATAATAATTTTGCCAAAAAATAGAGTCAATGCCCGATCTCTGAATATAAGCAGGTTTGCGCCAGGTTAGTACATGGATGGGAGACTGCCTGGGAATATCAGGTGCTTTACATTTTTGGATATTTTTCATGAATTATATAATATTCTTGCAAAAAAAAAAAAAAAAAAAGAGTCAATGCCCGATCTCTGAATCTTAGCAGATTTAGGTCTGGTTAGTACTTGGATGAGAGACCGCCAAGGAATACCAGGTGCTTTAAGCTTTTGGAATTTTTTCACTTAGTATATAATAAATTTGGCAAAAAATAGACTAAATGCCTGATCTCTGAATATAAGCAGGTTTGGGCCAGGTTAGTACATGGATGGGAGACTGCCTGGGAATACCAGGTGCTTTAAATTTTTGGATATTTTTCACAAATTATATAATAATCTTGCAAAAAAAAAAAAAAAAAAAAGAGTCAATGCCCGATCTCTGAATTTTAGCAGGTTTAGGTCTAGTTAGTACTTGGATGAGAGACCGCCAAGGAATACCAGGTGCTTTAAGCTTTTGGAATTTTTTCACTTAGTATATAATAAATTTGGCAAAAAATAAAGTCAATGCCCGATCTCTGAATATAAGCAGGTTTGGGCCAGGTTAGTACATGGATGGGAGACTGCCTGGGAATACCAGGTGCTTTAAATTTTTGGATTTTTTTCACGAATTATATAATAATCTTGCAAAAAAAAAAAAAAAAGAAGAAGTCAATGCCCGATCTCTGAATCTTAGCAGGTTAAGGTCTGGTTAGTACTTGAATGATAGACCGCCAAGGAATACCAGGTGCTTTAAGCTTTTGGAATTTTTTCACTTAGTATATAATAAATTTGGCAAAAAATAGAGTCAATGCCCGATCTCTGAATATAAGCAGGTTTGGGCCAGGTTAGTACTTGGATGAGAGACCGCCTAGGAACACCAGGTGCTTTAAGCTTTTGGGGTTTCTTTCCTACTTTTATAATGTACTGGCGAGTAGATTGGCTGATCTTTAAATAGCCTTCTCTTTGCAGCAGTCTTCGCTTATGGCCATACCAGCCTGGCTATGCCCGATCTTGTCTGATCTCGGAAGCTAAGCAGGTTTGGGCCTGGTTAGTGCCTGGATGGGAGACCGCCTGGGAATGCCAGGTACTCTAAGCTATTTTGAAATTTTTCACTTAGTATATAATAATTTTGCCAAAAAATAGAGTCAATGCCCGATCTCTGAATATAAGCAGGTTTGCGCCAGGTTAGTACATGGATGGGAGACTGCCTGGGAATATCAGGTGCTTTAAATTTTTGGATATTTTTCACGAATTATATAATATTCTTGCAAAAAAAAAAAAAAAAAAAAGAGTCAATGCCCGATCTCTGAATCTTAGCAGGTTTAGGTCTGGTTAGTACTTGGATGAGAGACCGCCAAGGAATACCAGGTGCTTTAAGCTTTTGGAATTTTTTTCACTTAGTATATAATAAATTTGGCAAAAAATAGAGTCAATGCCTGATCTCTGAATATAAGCAGGTTTGGGCCAGGTTAGTACATGGATGGGAGACTGCCTGGGAATACCAGGTGCTTTAAATTTTTGGATATTTTTCACAAATTATATAATAATCTTGCAAAAAAAAAAAAAAAAAGAGTCAATGCCCGATCTCTGAATTTTAGCAGGTTTAGGTCTAGTTAGTACTTGGATGAGAGACCGCCAAGGAATACCAGGTGCTTTAAGCTTTTGGAATTTTTTCACTTAGTATATAATACATTTGGCAAAAAATAGAGTCAATGCCCGATCTCTGAATATAAGCAGGTTTGGGCCAGGTTAGTACATGGATGGGAGACTGCCTGGGAATACCAGGTGCTTTAAATTTTTGGATATTTTTCACGAATTATATAATAATCTTGCAAAAAAAAAAAAAAAGAAGTCAATGCCCGATCTCTGAATCTTAGCAGGTTAAGGTCTGGTTAGTACTTGAATGATAGACCGCCAAGGAATACCAGGTGCTTTAAGCTTTTGGAATTTTTTCACTTAGTATATAATAAATTTGCCAAAAAATAGAGTCAATGCCCGATCTCTGAATATAAGCAGGTTTGGGCCAGGTTAGTACTTGGATGAGAGACCGCCTAGGAATACCAGGTGCTTTAAGCTTTTGGGGTTTCTTTCCTACTTTTATAATGTACTGGCGAGTAGATTGGCTGATCTTTAAATAGCCTTCTCTTTGCAGCAGTCTTCGCTTATGGCCATACCAGCCTGGCTATGCCCGATCTTGTCTGATCTCGTAAGCTAAGCAGGTTTGGGCCTGGTTAGTGCCTGGATGAGAGACCGCCAAGGAATACCAGGTGCTTTAAGCTTTTGGAATTTTTTCACTTAGTATATAATAAATTTGGCAAAAAATAGACTCAATGCCTGATCTCTGAATATAAGCAGGTTTGCGCCAGGTTAGTACATGGATGGGAGACTGCCTGGGAATACCAGGTGCTTTAAATTTTTGGATATTTTTCACAAATTATATAATATTCTTGCAAAAAAAAAAAAAAAAAAGAGTCAATGCCCGATCTCTGAATCTTAGCAGATTTAGGTCTGGTTAGTACTTGGATGAGAGACCGCCAAGGAATACCAGGTGCTTTAAGCTTTTGGAATTTTTTCACTTAGTATATAATAAATTTGGCAAAAAATAGAGTCAATGCCCGATCTCTGAATATAAGCAGGTTTGGGCCAGGTTAGTACATGGATGGGAGACTCCCTGGGAATACCAGGTGCTTTAAATTTTTGGATATTTTTCACGAATTATATAATATTCTTGCAAAAAAAAAAAAAGAAGAAGTCAATGCCCGATCTCTGAATCTTAGCAGGTTAAGGTCTGGTTAGTACTTGAATGATAGACCGCCAAGGAATACCAGGTGCTTTAAGCTTTTGGAATTTTTTCACTTAGTATATAATAAATTTGGCAAAAAATAGAGTCAATGCCCGATCTCTGAATATAAGCAGGTTTGGGCCAGGTTAGTACTTGGATGAGAGACCGCCTAGGAATACCAGGTGCTTTAAGCTTTTGCGGTTTCTTTCCTACTTTTATAATGTACTGGCGAGTAGATTGGCTGATCTTTAAATAGCCTTCTCTTTGCAGCAGTCTTCGCTTATGGCCATACCAGCCTGGCTATGCCCGACCTTGTCTGATCTTGGAAGCTAAGCAGGTTTGGGCCTGGTTAGTGCCTGGATGGGAGACCGCCTGGGAATGCCAGGTACTCTAAGCTATTTTGAAATTTTTCACTTAGTATATAATAATTTTGCCAAAAAATAGAGTCAATGCCCGATCTCTGAATATAAGCAGGTTTGCGCCAGGTTAGTACATGGATGGGAGACTGCCTGGGAATATCAGGTGCTTTAAATTTTTGGATATTTTTCACGAATTATATAATAATCTTGCAAAAAAAAAAAAAAAAAAAAAGAGTCAATGCCCGATCTCTGAATCTTAGCAGGTTTAGGTCTGGTTAGTACTTGGATGAGAGACCGCCAAGGAATACCAGGTGCTTTAAGCTTTTGGAATTTTTTCACTTAGTATATAATAAATTTGGCAAAAAATAGAGTCAGTGCCCGATCTCTGAATATAAGCAGGTTTGGGCCAGGTTAGTACATGGATGGGAGACTGCCTGGGAATACCAGGTGCTTTAAATTTTTGGATATTTTTAACAAATTATATAATAATCATGCAAAAAAAAAAAAAAAAAGAAGAAGTCAATGCCCGATCTCTGAATCTTAGCAGTTTAAGGTCTGGTTAGTACTTGAATGATAGACCGCCAAGGAATACCAGGTGCTTTAAGCTTTTGGATTTTTTTTCACTTAGTATATAATAAATTTGCCAAAAAATAGAGTCAATGCCCAATCTCTGAATATAAGCAGGTTTGGGCCAGGTTAGTACTTGGATGAGAGACCGCCTAGGAATACCAGGTGCTTTAAGCTTTTGGGGTTTCTTTCCTACTTTTATAATGTACTGGCGAGTAGATTGGCTGATCTTTAAATAGCCTTCTCTTTGCAGCAGTCTTCGCTTATGGCCATACCAGCCTGGCTATGCCCGATCTTGTCTGATCTCGTAAGCTAAGCAGGTTTGGGCCTGGTTAGTGCCTGGATGGGAGACAGCCTGGGAATACCAGGTACTGTAAGCTTTTTTGAAAATTTTCACTTAGTATATAATAATTTTGCCAAAAAATAGAGTCAATGCCCGATCTCTGAATATAAGCAGGTTTGCGCCAGGTTAGTACATGGATGGGAGACTGCCTGGGAATATCAGGTGCTTTACATTTTTGGATATTTTTCACGAATTATATAATATTCTTGCAAAAAAAAAAAAAAAAAAAAGAGTCAATGCCCGATCTCTGAATCTTAGCAGATTTAGGTCTGGTTAGTACTTGGATGAGAGACCGCCAAGGAATACCAGGTGCTTTAAGCTTTTGGAATTTTTTCACTTAGTATATAATAAATTTGGCAAAAAATAGACTCAATGCCTGATCTCTGAATATAAGCAGGTTTGGGCCAGGTTAGTACATGGATGGGAGACTGCCTGGGAATACCAGGTGCTTTAAATTTTTGGATATTTTTCACAAATTATATAATAATCTTGCAAAAAAAAAAAAAAAAAAAAGAGTCAATGCCCGATCTCTGAATTTTAGCAGGTTTAGGTCTAGTTAGTACTTGGATGAGAGACCGCCAAGGAATACCAGGTGCTTTAAGCTTTTGGAATTTTTTCACTTAGTATATAATAAATTTGGCAAAAAATAAAGTCAATGCCCGATCTCTGAATATAAGCAGGTTTGGGCCAGGTTAGTACATGGATGGGAGACTGCCTGGGAATACCAGGTGCTTTAAATTTTTGGATTTTTTTCACGAATTATATAATAATCTTGCAAAAAAAAAAAAAAAAGAAGAAGTCAATGCCCGATCTCTGAATCTTAGCAGGTTAAGGTCTGGTTAGTACTTGAATGATAGACCGCCAAGGAATACCAGGTGCTTTAAGCTTTTGGAATTTTTTCACTTAGTATATAATAAATTTGGCAAAAAATAGAGTCAATGCCCGATCTCTGAATATAAGCAGGTTTGGGCCAGGTTAGTACTTGGATGAGAGACCGCCTAGGAACACCAGGTGCTTTAAGCTTTTGGGGTTTCTTTCCTACTTTTATAATGTACTGGCGAGTAGATTGGCTGATCTTTAAATAGCCTTCTCTTTGCAGCAGTCTTCGCTTATGGCCATACCAGCCTGGCTATGCCCGATCTTGTCTGATCTCGGAAGCTAAGCAGGTTTGGGCCTGGTTAGTGCCTGGTTGGGAGACCGCCTGGGAATGCCAGGTACTCTAAGCTATTTTGAAATTTTTCACTTAGTATATAATAATTTTGCCAAAAAATAGAGTCAATGCCCGATCTCTGAATATAAGCAGGTTTGCGCCAGGTTAGTACATGGATGGGAGACTGCCTGGGAATATCAGGTGCTTTAAATTTTTGGATATTTTTCACGAATTATATAATATTCTTGCAAAAAAAAAAAAAAAAAAAAGAGTCAATGCCCGATCTCTGAATCTTAGCAGGTTTAGGTCTGGTTAGTACTTGGATGAGAGACCGCCAAGGAATACCAGGTGCTTTAAGCTTTTGGAATTTTTTTCACTTAGTATATAATAAATTTGGCAAAAAATAGAGTCAATGCCTGATCTCTGAATATAAGCAGGTTTGGGCCAGGTTAGTACATGGATGGAAGACTGCCTGGGAATACCAGGTGCTTTAAATTTTTGGATATTTTTCACAAATTATATAATAATCTTGCAAAAAAAAAAAAAAAAAAGAGTCAATGCCCGATCTCTGAATTTTAGCAGGTTTAGGTCTAGTTAGTACTTGGATGAGAGACCGCCAAGGAATACCAGGTGCTTTAAGCTTTTGGAATTTTTTCACTTAGTATATAATACATTTGGCAAAAAATAGAGTCAATGCCCGATCTCTGAATATAAGCAGGTTTGGGCCAGGTTAGTACATGGATGGGAGACTGCCTGGGAATACCAGGTGCTTTAAATTTTTGGATATTTTTCACGAATTATATAATAATCTTGCAAAAAAAAAAAAAAAAGAAGTCAATGCCCGATCTCTGAATCTTAGCAGGTTAAGGTCTGGTTAGTACTTGAATGATAGACCGCCAAGGAATACCAGGTGCTTTAAGCTTTTGGAATTTTTTCACTTAGTATATAATAAATTTGCCAAAAAATAGAGTCAATGCCCGATCTCTGAATATAAGCAGGTTTGGGCCAGGTTAGTACTTGGATGAGAGACCGCCTAGGAATACCAGGTGCTTTAAGCTTTTGGGGTTTCTTTCCTACTTTTATAATGTACTGGCGAGTAGATTGGCTGATCTTTAAATAGCCTTCTCTTTGCAGCAGTCTTCGCTTATGGCCATACCAGCCTGGCTATGCCCGATCTTGTCTGATCTAGGAAGCTAAGCAGGTTTGGGCCTGGTTAGTGCCTGGATGGGAGACCGCCTGGGAATGCCAGGTACTCTAAGCTATTTTGAAAATTTTCACTTAGTATATAATAATTTTGCCAAAAAATAGAGTCAATGCCCGATCTCTGAATATAAGCAGGTTTGCGCCAGGTTAGTACATGGATGGGAGACTGCCTGGGAATATCAGGTGCTTTAAATTTTTGGATATTTTTCACGAATTATATAATATTCTTGCAAAAAAAAAAAAAAAAAAAAGAGTCAATGCCCGATCTCTGAATCTTAGCAGGTTTAGGTCTGGTTAGTACTTGGATGAGAGACCGCCAAGGAATACCAGGTGCTTTAAGCTTTTGGAATTTTTTTCACTTAGTATATAATAAATTTGGCAAAAAATAGAGTCAATGCCTGATCTCTGAATATAAGCAGGTTTGGGCCAGGTTAGTACATGGATGGGAGACTGCCTGGGAATACCAGGTGCTTTAAATTTTTGGATATTTTTCACAAATTATATAATAATCTTGCAAAAAAAAAAAAAAAAAGAGTCAATGCCCGATCTCTGAATTTTAGCAGGTTTAGGTCTAGTTAGTACTTGGATGAGAGACCGCCAAGGAATACCAGGTGCTTTAAGCTTTTGGAATTTTTTCACTTAGTATATAATACATTTGGCAAAAAATAGAGTCAATGCCCGATCTCTGAATATAAGCAGGTTTGGGCCAGGTTAGTACATGGATGGGAGACTGCCTGGGAATACCAGGTGCTTTAAATTTTTGGATATTTTTCACGAATTATATAATAATCTTGCAAAAAAAAAAAAAAAAGAAGTCAATGCCCGATCTCTGAATCTTAGCAGGTTAAGGTCTGGTTAGTACTTGAATGATAGACCGCCAAGGAATACCAGGTGCTTTAAGCTTTTGGAATTTTTTCACTTAGTATATAATAAATTTGCCAAAAAATAGAGTCAATGCCCGATCTCTGAATATAAGCAGGTTTGGGCCAGGTTAGTACTTGGATGAGAGACCGCCTAGGAATACCAGGTGCTTTAAGCTTTTGGGGTTTCTTTCCTACTTTTATAATGTACTGGCGAGTAGATTGGCTGATCTTTAAATAGCCTTCTCTTTGCAGCAGTCTTCGCTTATGGCCATACCAGCCTGGCTATGCCCGATCTTGTCTGATCTCGTAAGCTAAGCAGGTTTGGGCCTGGTTAGTGCCTGGATGAGAGACCGCCAAGGAATACCAGGTGCTTTAAGCTTTTGGAATTTTTTCACTTAGTATATAATAAATTTGGCAAAAAATAGACTCAATGCCTGATCTCTGAATATAAGCAGGTTTGCGCCAGGTTAGTACATGGATGGGAGACTGCCTGGGAATACCAGGTGCTTTAAATTTTTGGATATTTTTCACAAATTATATAATATTCTTGCAAAAAAAAAAAAAAAAAAGAGTCAATGCCCGATCTCTGAATCTTAGCAGATTTAGGTCTGGTTAGTACTTGGATGAGAGACCGCCAAGGAATACCAGGTGCTTTAAGCTTTTGGAATTTTTTCACTTAGTATATAATAAATTTGGCAAAAAATAGAGTCAATGCCCGATCTCTGAATATAAGCAGGTTTGGGCCAGGTTAGTACATGGATGGGAGACTCCCTGGGAATACCAGGTGCTTTAAATTTTTGGATATTTTTCACGAATTATATAATATTCTTGCAAAAAAAAAAAAAGAAGAAGTCAATGCCCGATCTCTGAATCTTAGCAGGTTAAGGTCTGGTTAGTACTTGAATGATAGACCGCCAAGGAATACCAGGTGCTTTAAGCTTTTGGAATTTTTTCACTTAGTATATAATAAATTTGGCAAAAAATAGAGTCAATGCCCGATCTCTGAATATAAGCAGGTTTGGGCCAGGTTAGTACTTGGATGAGAGACCGCCTAGGAATACCAGGTGCTTTAAGCTTTTGCGGTTTCTTTCCTACTTTTATAATGTACTGGCGAGTAGATTGGCTGATCTTTAAATAGCCTTCTCTTTGCAGCAGTCTTCGCTTATGGCCATACCAGCCTGGCTATGCCCGACCTTGTCTGATCTTGGAAGCTAAGCAGGTTTGGGCCTGGTTAGTGCCTGGATGGGAGACCGCCTGGGAATGCCAGGTACTCTAAGCTATTTTGAAATTTTTCACTTAGTATATAATAATTTTGCCAAAAAATAGAGTCAATGCCCGATCTCTGAATATAAGCAGGTTTGCGCCAGGTTAGTACATGGATGGGAGACTGCCTGGGAATATCAGGTGCTTTAAATTTTTGGATATTTTTCACGAATTATATAATAATCTTGCAAAAAAAAAAAAAAAAAAAAAGAGTCAATGCCCGATCTCTGAATCTTAGCAGGTTTAGGTCTGGTTAGTACTTGGATGAGAGACCGCCAAGGAATACCAGGTGCTTTAAGCTTTTGGAATTTTTTCACTTAGTATATAATAAATTTGGCAAAAAATAGAGTCAGTGCCCGATCTCTGAATATAAGCAGGTTTGGGCCAGGTTAGTACATGGATGGGAGACTGCCTGGGAATACCAGGTGCTTTAAATTTTTGGATATTTTTAACAAATTATATAATAATCATGCAAAAAAAAAAAAAAAAAGAAGAAGTCAATGCCCGATCTCTGAATCTTAGCAGTTTAAGGTCTGGTTAGTACTTGAATGATAGACCGCCAAGGAATACCAGGTGCTTTAAGCTTTTGGATTTTTTTTCACTTAGTATATAATAAATTTGCCAAAAAATAGAGTCAATGCCCAATCTCTGAATATAAGCAGGTTTGGGCCAGGTTAGTACTTGGATGAGAGACCGCCTAGGAATACCAGGTGCTTTAAGCTTTTGGGGTTTCTTTCCTACTTTTATAATGTACTGGCGAGTAGATTGGCTGATCTTTAAATAGCCTTCTCTTTGCAGCAGTCTTCGCTTATGGCCATACCAGCCTGGCTATGCCCGATCTTGTCTGATCTCGTAAGCTAAGCAGGTTTGGGCCTGGTTAGTGCCTGGATGGGAGACAGCCTGGGAATACCAGGTACTGTAAGCTTTTTTGAAAATTTTCACTTAGTATATAATAATTTTGCCAAAAAATAGAGTCAATGCCCGATCTCTGAATATAAGCAGGTTTGCGCCAGGTTAGTACATGGATGGGAGACTGCCTGGGAATATCAGGTGCTTTACATTTTTGGATATTTTTCACGAATTATATAATATTCTTGCAAAAAAAAAAAAAAAAAAAAGAGTCAATGCCCGATCTCTGAATCTTAGCAGATTTAGGTCTGGTTAGTACTTGGATGAGAGACCGCCAAGGAATACCAGGTGCTTTAAGCTTTTGGAATTTTTTCACTTAGTATATAATAAATTTGGCAAAAAATAGACTCAATGCCTGATCTCTGAATATAAGCAGGTTTGGGCCAGGTTAGTACATGGATGGGAGACTGCCTGGGAATACCAGGTGCTTTAAATTTTTGGATATTTTTCACAAATTATATAATAATCTTGCAAAAAAAAAAAAAAAAAAAAGAGTCAATGCCCGATCTCTGAATTTTAGCAGGTTTAGGTCTAGTTAGTACTTGGATGAGAGACCGCCAAGGAATACCAGGTGCTTTAAGCTTTTGGAATTTTTTCACTTAGTATATAATAAATTTGGCAAAAAATAAAGTCAATGCCCGATCTCTGAATATAAGCAGGTTTGGGCCAGGTTAGTACATGGATGGGAGACTGCCTGGGAATACCAGGTGCTTTAAATTTTTGGATTTTTTTCACGAATTATATAATAATCTTGCAAAAAAAAAAAAAAAAGAAGAAGTCAATGCCCGATCTCTGAATCTTAGCAGGTTAAGGTCTGGTTAGTACTTGAATGATAGACCGCCAAGGAATACCAGGTGCTTTAAGCTTTTGGAATTTTTTCACTTAGTATATAATAAATTTGGCAAAAAATAGAGTCAATGCCCGATCTCTGAATATAAGCAGGTTTGGGCCAGGTTAGTACTTGGATGAGAGACCGCCTAGGAACACCAGGTGCTTTAAGCTTTTGGGGTTTCTTTCCTACTTTTATAATGTACTGGCGAGTAGATTGGCTGATCTTTAAATAGCCTTCTCTTTGCAGCAGTCTTCGCTTATGGCCATACCAGCCTGGCTATGCCCGATCTTGTCTGATCTCGGAAGCTAAGCAGGTTTGGGCCTGGTTAGTGCCTGGTTGGGAGACCGCCTGGGAATGCCAGGTACTCTAAGCTATTTTGAAATTTTTCACTTAGTATATAATAATTTTGCCAAAAAATAGAGTCAATGCCCGATCTCTGAATATAAGCAGGTTTGCGCCAGGTTAGTACATGGATGGGAGACTGCCTGGGAATATCAGGTGCTTTAAATTTTTGGATATTTTTCACGAATTATATAATATTCTTGCAAAAAAAAAAAAAAAAAAAAGAGTCAATGCCCGATCTCTGAATCTTAGCAGGTTTAGGTCTGGTTAGTACTTGGATGAGAGACCGCCAAGGAATACCAGGTGCTTTAAGCTTTTGGAATTTTTTTCACTTAGTATATAATAAATTTGGCAAAAAATAGAGTCAATGCCTGATCTCTGAATATAAGCAGGTTTGGGCCAGGTTAGTACATGGATGGGAGACTGCCTGGGAATACCAGGTGCTTTAAATTTTTGGATATTTTTCACAAATTATATAATAATCTTGCAAAAAAAAAAAAAAAAAAGAGTCAATGCCCGATCTCTGAATTTTAGCAGGTTTAGGTCTAGTTAGTACTTGGATGAGAGACCGCCAAGGAATACCAGGTGCTTTAAGCTTTTGGAATTTTTTCACTTAGTATATAATACATTTGGCAAAAAATAGAGTCAATGCCCGATCTCTGAATATAAGCAGGTTTGGGCCAGGTTAGTACATGGATGGGAGACTGCCTGGGAATACCAGGTGCTTTAAATTTTTGGATATTTTTCACGAATTATATAATAATCTTGCAAAAAAAAAAAAAAAAGAAGTCAATGCCCGATCTCTGAATCTTAGCAGGTTAAGGTCTGGTTAGTACTTGAATGATAGACCGCCAAGGAATACCAGGTGCTTTAAGCTTTTGGAATTTTTTCACTTAGTATATAATAAATTTGCCAAAAAATAGAGTCAATGCCCGATCTCTGAATATAAGCAGGTTTGGGCCAGGTTAGTACTTGGATGAGAGACCGCCTAGGAATACCAGGTGCTTTAAGCTTTTGGGGTTTCTTTCCTACTTTTATAATGTACTGGCGAGTAGATTGGCTGATCTTTAAATAGCCTTCTCTTTGCAGCAGTCTTCGCTTATGGCCATACCAGCCTGGCTATGCCCGATCTTGTCTGATCTAGGAAGCTAAGCAGGTTTGGGCCTGGTTAGTGCCTGGATGGGAGACCGCCTGGGAATGCCAGGTACTCTAAGCTATTTTGAAAATTTTCACTTAGTATATAATAATTTTGCCAAAAAATAGAGTCAATGCCCGATCTCTGAATATAAGCAGGTTTGCGCCAGGTTAGTACATGGATGGGAGACTGCCTGGGAATATCAGGTGCTTTAAATTTTTGGATATTTTTCACGAATTATATAATATTCTTGCAAAAAAAAAAAAAAAAAAAAGAGTCAATGCCCGATCTCTGAATCTTAGCAGGTTTAGGTCTGGTTAGTACTTGGATGAGAGACCGCCAAGGAATACCAGGTGCTTTAAGCTTTTGGAATTTTTTTCACTTAGTATATAATAAATTTGGCAAAAAATAGAGTCAATGCCTGATCTCTGAATATAAGCAGGTTTGGGCCAGGTTAGTACATGGATGGGAGACTGCCTGGGAATACCAGGTGCTTTAAATTTTTGGATATTTTTCACAAATTATATAATAATCTTGCAAAAAAAAAAAAAAAAAGAGTCAATGCCCGATCTCTGAATTTTAGCAGGTTTAGGTCTAGTTAGTACTTGGATGAGAGACCGCCAAGGAATACCAGGTGCTTTAAGCTTTTGGAATTTTTTCACTTAGTATATAATACATTTGGCAAAAAATAGAGTCAATGCCCGATCTCTGAATATAAGCAGGTTTGGGCCAGGTTAGTACATGGATGGGAGACTGCCTGGGAATACCAGGTGCTTTAAATTTTTGGATATTTTTCACGAATTATATAATAATCTTGCAAAAAAAAAAAAAAAAGAAGTCAATGCCCGATCTCTGAATCTTAGCAGGTTAAGGTCTGGTTAGTACTTGAATGATAGACCGCCAAGGAATACCAGGTGCTTTAAGCTTTTGGAATTTTTTCACTTAGTATATAATAAATTTGCCAAAAAATAGAGTCAATGCCCGATCTCTGAATATAAGCAGGTTTGGGCCAGGTTAGTACTTGGATGAGAGACCGCCTAGGAATACCAGGTGCTTTAAGCTTTTGGGGTTTCTTTCCTACTTTTATAATGTACTGGCGAGTAGATTGGCTGATCTTTAAATAGCCTTCTCTTTGCAGCAGTCTTCGCTTATGGCCATACCAGCCTGGCTATGCCCGATCTTGTCTGATCTAGGAAGCTAAGCAGGTTTGGGCCTGGTTAGTGCCTGGATGGGAGACCGCCTGGGAATGCCAGGTACTCTAAGCTATTTTGAAAATTTTCACTTATTATATAATAATTTTGCCAAAAAATAGAGTCAATGCCCGATCTCTGAATATAAGCAGGTTTGCGCCAGGTTAGTACATGGATGGGAGACTGCCTGGGAATATCAGGTGCTTTAAATTTTTGGATATTTTTCACGAATTATATAATATTCTTGCAAAAAAAAAAAAAAAAAAAAGAGTCAATGCCCGATCTCTGAATCTTAGCAGGTTTAGGTCTGGTTAGTACTTGGATGAGAGACCGCCAAGGAATACCAGGTGCTTTAAGCTTTTGGAATTTTTTTCACTTAGTATATAATAAATTTGGCAAAAAATAGAGTCAATGCCTGATCTCTGAATATAAGCAGGTTTGGGCCAGGTTAGTACATGGATGGGAGACTGCCTGGGAATACCAGGTGCTTTAAATTTTTGGATTTTTTTCACAAATTATATAATAATCTTGCAAAAAAAAAAAAAAAAAGAGTCAATGCCCGATCTCTGAATTTTAGCAGGTTTAGGTCTAGTTAGTACTTGGATGAGAGACCGCCAAGGAATACCAGGTGCTTTAAGCTTTTGGAATTTTTTCACTTAGTATATAATACATTTGGCAAAAAATAGAGTCAATGCCCGATCTCTGAATATAAGCAGGTTTGGGCCAGGTTAGTACATGGATGGGAGACTGCCTGGGAATACCAGGTGCTTTAAATTTTTGAATATTTTTCACGAATTATATAATAATCTTGCAAAAAAAAAAAAAAAAGAAGTCAATGCCCGATCTCTGAATCTTAGCAGGTTAAGGTCTGGTTAGTACTTGAATGATAGACCGCCAAGGAATACCAGGTGCTTTAAGCTTTTGGGATTTTTTCACTTAGTATATAATAAATTTGGCAAAAAATAGAGTCAATGCCCGATCTCTGAATATAAGCAGGTTTGGGCCAGGTTAGTACTTGGATGAGAGACCGCCTGGGAATGCCAGGTACTCTAAGCTATTTTGAAATTTTTCACTTAGTATATAATAATTTTGCCAAAAAATAGAGTCAATGCCCGATCTCTGAATATAAGCAGGTTTGCGCCAGGTTAGTACATGGATGGGAGACTGCCTGGGAATATCAGGTGCTTTAAATTTTTGGATATTTTTCACGAATTATATAATAATCTTGCAAAAAAAAAAAAAAAAAAAAAGAGAGTCAATGCCCGATCTCTGAATCTTAGCAGGTTTAGGTCTGGTTAGTACTTGGATGAGAGACCGCCAAAGAATACCAGGTGCTTTAAGCTTTTGGAATTTTTTCACTTAGTATATAATAAATTTGGCAAAATATAAAGTCAATGCCCGATCTCTGAATATAAGCAGGTTTGGGCCAGGTTAGTACATGGATGGGAGACTGCCTGGGAATACCAGGTGCTTTAAATTTTTGGATATTTTTCACGAATTATATAATAATCTTGCAAAAAAAAAAAAAAAGAGTCAATGCCCGATCTCTGAATTTTAGCAGGTTTAGGTCTAGTTAGTACTTGGATGAGAGACCGCCAAGGAATACCAGGTGCTTTAAGCTTTTGGAATTTTTTCACTTAGTATATAATAAATTTGGCAAAAAATAGAGTCAATGCCCGATCTCTGAATATAAGCAGGTTTGGGCCAGGTTAGTACATGGATGGGAGACTGCCTGGGAATACCAGGTGCTTTAAATTTTTGGATATTTTTCACGAATTATATAATAATCTTGCAAAAAAAAAAAAAAGAAGTCAATGCCCGATCTCTGAATCTTAGCAGGTTAAGGTCTGGTTAGTACTTGAATGATAGACCGCCAAGGAATACCAGGTGCTTTAAGCTTTTGGAATTTTTTCACTTAGTATATAATAAATTTGGCAAAAAATAGAGTCAATGCCCGATCTCTGAATATAAGCAGGTTTGGGCCAGGTTAGTACTTGGATGAGAGACCGCCTAGGAATACCAGGTGCTTTAAGCTTTTGGGGTTTCTTTCCTACTTTTATAATGTACTGGCGAGTAGATTGGCTGATCTTTAAATAGCCTTCTCTTTGCAGCAGTCTTCGCTTATGGCCATACCAGCCTGGCTATGCCCGATCTTGTCTGATCTCGGAAGCTAAGCAGGTTTGGGCCTGGTTAGTGCCTGGATGGGAGACCGCCTGGGAATGCCAGGTACTCTAATCTATTTTGAAATTTTTCACTTAGTATATAATAATTTTGCCAAAAAATAGAGTCAATGCCCGATCTCTGAATATAAGCAGGTTTGCGCCAGGTTAGTACATGGATGGGAGACTGCCTGGGAAAATCAGGTGCTTTAAATTTTTGGATATTTTTCACGAATTATATAATAATCTTGCAAAAAAAAAAAAAAAAGAGTCAATGCCCGATCTCTGAATCTTAGCAGGTTTAGGTCTGGTTAGTACTTGGATGAGAGACCGCCAAGGAATACCAAGTGCTTTAAGCTTTTGGAATTTTTTCACTTAGTATATAATAAATTTGGCAAAAAATAGAGTCAATGCCCGATCTCTGAATATAAGCAGGTTTGGGCCAGGTTAGTACATGGATGGGAGACTGCCTGGGAATACCAGGTGCTTTAAATTTTTGGATATTTTTCACGAATTATATAATAATCTTGCAAAAAAAAAAAAAAAAGAAGTCAATGCCCGATCTCTGAATCTTAGCAGGTTAAGGTCTGGTTAGTACTTGAATGATAGACCGCCAAGGAATACCAGGTGCTTTAAGCTTTTGGAATTTTTTCACTTAGTATATAATAAATTTGGCAAAAAATAGAGTCAATGCCCGATCTCTGAATATAAGCAGGTTTGGGCCAGGTTAGTACTTGGATGAGAGACCGCCTAGGAATACCAGGTGCTTTAAGCTTTTGGGGTTTCTTTCCTACTTTTATAATGTACTGGCGAGTAGATTGGCTGATCTTTAAATAGCCATCTCTTTGCAGCAGTCTTCGCTTATGGCCATACCAGCCTGGCTATGCCCGATCTTGTCTGATCTCGGAAGCTAAGCAGGTTTGGGCCTGGTTAGTGCCTGGATGGGAGACCGCCTGGGAATGCCAGGTACTCTAAGCTATTTTGAAATTTTTCACTTAGTATATAATAATTTTGCCAAAAAATAGAGTCAATGCCCGATCTCTGAATATAAGCAGGTTTGCGCCAGGTTAGTACATGGATGGGAGACTGCCTGGGAATATCAGGTGCTTTAAATTTTTGGATATTTTTCACGAATTATATAATAATCTTGCAAAAAAAAAAAAAAAATAAAAAAGAGTCAATGCCCGATCTCTGAATCTTAGCAGGTTTAGGTCTGGTTAGTACTTGGATGAGAGACCGCCAAGGAATACCAGGTGCTTTAAGCTTTTGGAATTTTTTCACTTAGTATATAATAAATTTGGCACAATATAGAGTCAATGCCCGATCTCTGAATATAAGCAGGTTTGGGCCAGGTTAGTACATGGATGGGAGACTGCCTGGGAATACCAGGTGCTTTAAATTTTTGGATATTTTTCACGAATTATATAATAATCTTGCAAAAAAAAAAAAAAAAAAAAAAAAGAGTCAATGCCCGATCTCTTAATCTTAGCAGGTTTAGGTCTGGTTAGTACTTGGATGAGAGACCGCCAAGGAATACCAGGTGCTTTAAGCTTTTGGAATTTTTTCACTTAGTATATAATAAATTTGGCAAAAAATAGAGTCAGTGCCCGATCTCTGAATATAAGCAGGTTTGGGCCAGGTTAGTACATGGATGGGAGACTGCCTGGGAATACCAGGTGCTTTAAATTTTTGGATATTTTTCACAAATTATATAATAATCTTGCAAAAAAAAAAAAAAAAATAGAGTCAATGCCCGATCTCTGAATCTTAGCAGGTTTAGGTCTGGTTAGTACTTGGTTGAAAGACCGCCTAGGAATACCAGGTGCTTAAAGCTTTTGGAATTTTTTCACTTAGTTTATAATAAATTTGGCAAAAAATAGAGTCAATGCCCGATCTCTGAATATAAGCAGGTTTGGGCCAGGTTAGTACATGGATGGGAGACTGCCTGGGAATACCAGGTGCTTTAAATTTTTGGATATTTTTCACGAATTATATAATAATCTTGCAAAAAAAAAAAAAAAAGAAGAAGTCAATGCCCGATCTCTGAATCTTAGCAGGTTAAGGTCTGGTTAGTACTTGAATGATAGACCGCCAAGGAATACCAGGTGCTTTAAGCTTTTGGAATTTTTTCACTTAGTATATAATAAATTTGCCAAAAAATAGAGTCAATGCCCGATCTCTGAATATAAGCAGGTTTGGGCCAGGTTAGTACTTGGATGAGAGACCGCCTAGGAATACCAGGTGCTTTAAGCTTTTGGGGTTTCTTTCCTACTTTTATAATGTACTGGCGAGTAGATTGGCTGATCTTTAAATAGCCTTCTCTTTGCAGCAGTCTTCGCTTATGGCCATACCAGCCTGGCTATGCCCGATCTTGTCTGATCTAGGAAGCTAAGCAGGTTTGGGCCTGGTTAGTGCCTGGATGGGAGACCGCCTGGGAATGCCAGGTACTCTAAGCTATTTTGAAAAATTTCACTTAGTATATAATAATTTTGCCAAAAAATAGAGTCAATGCCCGATCTCTGAATATAAGCAGGTTTGCGCCAGGTTAGTACATGGATGGGAGACTGCCTGGGAATATCAGGTGCTTTACATTTTTGGATATTTTTCATGAATTATATAATATTCTTGCAAAAAAAAAAAAAAAAAAAAAAAGAGTCAATGCCCGATCTCTGAATCTTAGCAGGTTTAGGTCTGGTTAGTACTTGGATGAGAGACCGCCAAGGAATACCAGGTGCTTTAAGCTTTTGGAATTTTTTCACTTAGTATATAATAAATTTGGCAAAAAATAGACTCAATGCCTGATCTCTGAATATAAGCAGGTTTGGGCCAGGTTAGTACATGGATGGGAGACTGCCTGGGAATACCAGGTGCTTTAAATTTTTGGATATTTTTCACGAATTATATAATAATCTTGCAAAAAAAAAAAAAAAGAGTCAATGCCCGATCTCTGAATTTTAGCAGGTTTAGGTCTAGTTAGTACTTGGATGAGAGACCGCCAAGGAATACCAGGTGCTTTAAGCTTTTGGAATTTTTTCACTTAGTATATAATAAATTTGGCAAAAAATAGAGTCAATGCCCGATCTCTGAATATAAGCAGGTTTGGGCCAGGTTAGTACATGGATGGGAGACTGCCTGGGAATACCAGGTGCTTTAAATTTTTGGATATTTTTCACGAATTATATAATAATCTTGCAAAAAAAAAAAAAAGAAGTCAATGCCCGATCTCTGAATCTTAGCAGGTTAAGGTCTGGTTAGTACTTGAATGATAGACCGCCAAGGAATACCAGGTGCTTTAAGCTTTTGGAATTTTTTCACTTAGTATATAATAAATTTGGCAAAAAATAGAGTCAATGCCCGATCTCTGAATATAAGCAGGTTTGGGCCAGGTTAGTACTTGGATGAGAGACCGCCTAGGAATACCAGGTGCTTTAAGCTTTTGGGGTTTCTTTCCTACTTTTATAATGTACTGGCGAGTAGATTGGCTGATCTTTAAATAGCCTTCTCTTTGCAGCAGTCTTCGCTTATGGCCATACCAGCCTGGCTATGCCCGATCTTGTCTGATCTCGGAAGCTAAGCAGGTTTGGGCCTGGTTAGTGCCTGGATGGGAGACCGCCTGGGAATGCCAGGTACTCTAATCTATTTTGAAATTTTTCACTTAGTATATAATAATTTTGCCAAAAAATAGAGTCAATGCCCGATCTCTGAATATAAGCAGGTTTGCGCCAGGTTAGTACATGGATGGGAGACTGCCTGGGAAAATCAGGTGCTTTAAATTTTTGGATATTTTTCACGAATTATATAATAATCTTGCAAAAAAAAAAAAAAAAGAGTCAATGCCCGATCTCTGAATCTTAGCAGGTTTAGGTCTGGTTAGTACTTGGATGAGAGACCGCCAAGGAATACCAAGTGCTTTAAGCTTTTGGAATTTTTTCACTTAGTATATAATAAATTTGGCAAAAAATAGAGTCAATGCCCGATCTCTGAATATAAGCAGGTTTGGGCCAGGTTAGTACATGGATGGGAGACTGCCTGGGAATACCAGGTGCTTTAAATTTTTGGATATTTTTCACGAATTATATAATAATCTTGCAAAAAAAAAAAAAAAAGAAGTCAATGCCCGATCTCTGAATCTTAGCAGGTTAAGGTCTGGTTAGTACTTGAATGATAGACCGCCAAGGAATACCAGGTGCTTTAAGCTTTTGGAATTTTTTCACTTAGTATATAATAAATTTGGCAAAAAATAGAGTCAATGCCCGATCTCTGAATATAAGCAGGTTTGGGCCAGGTTAGTACTTGGATGAGAGACCGCCTAGGAATACCAGGTGCTTTAAGCTTTTGGGGTTTCTTTCCTACTTTTATAATGTACTGGCGAGTAGATTGGCTGATCTTTAAATAGCCATCTCTTTGCAGCAGTCTTCGCTTATGGCCATACCAGCCTGGCTATGCCCGATCTTGTCTGATCTCGGAAGCTAAGCAGGTTTGGGCCTGGTTAGTGCCTGGATGGGAGACCGCCTGGGAATGCCAGGTACTCTAAGCTATTTTGAAATTTTTCACTTAGTATATAATAATTTTGCCAAAAAATAGAGTCAATGCCCGATCTCTGAATATAAGCAGGTTTGCGCCAGGTTAGTACATGGATGGGAGACTGCCTGGGAATATCAGGTGCTTTAAATTTTTGGATATTTTTCACGAATTATATAATAATCTTGCAAAAAAAAAAAAAAAAAAAAAAAAGAGTCAATGCCCGATCTCTGAATCTTAGCAGGTTTAGGTCTGGTTAGTACTTGGATGAGAGACCGCCAAGGAATACCAGGTGCTTTAAGCTTTTGGAATTTTTTCACTTAGTATATAATAAATTTGGCACAATATAGAGTCAATGCCCGATCTCTGAATATAAGCAGGTTTGGGCCAGGTTAGTACATGGATGGGAGACTGCCTGGGAATACCAGGTGCTTTAAATTTTTGGATATTTTTCACGAATTATATAATAATCTTGCAAAAAAAAAAAAAAAAAAAAAAAAGAGTCAATGCCCGATCTCTTAATCTTAGCAGGTTTAGGTCTGGTTAGTACTTGGATGAGAGACCGCCAAGGAATACCAGGTGCTTTAAGCTTTTGGAATTTTTTCACTTAGTATATAATAAATTTGGCAAAAAATAGAGTCAGTGCCCGATCTCTGAATATAAGCAGGTTTGGGCCAGGTTAGTACATGGATGGGAGACTGCCTGGGAATACCAGGTGCTTTAAATTTTTGGATATTTTTCACAAATTATATAATAATCTTGCAAAAAAAAAAAAAAAATAGAGTCAATGCCCGATCTCTGAATCTTAGCAGGTTTAGGTCTGGTTAGTACTTGGTTGAAAGACCGCCTAGGAATACCAGGTGCTTAAAGCTTTTGGAATTTTTTCACTTAGTTTATAATAAATTTGGCAAAAAATAGAGTCAATGCCCGATCTCTGAATATAAGCAGGTTTGGGCCAGGTTAGTACATGGATGGGAGACTGCCTGGGAATACCAGGTGCTTTAAATTTTTGGATATTTTTCACGAATTATATAATAATCTTGCAAAAAAAAAAAAAAAAGAAGAAGTCAATGCCCGATCTCTGAATCTTAGCAGGTTAAGGTCTGGTTAGTACTTGAATGATAGACCGCCAAGGAATACCAGGTGCTTTAAGCTTTTGGAATTTTTTCACTTAGTATATAATAAATTTGCCAAAAAATAGAGTCAATGCCCGATCTCTGAATATAAGCAGGTTTGGGCCAGGTTAGTACTTGGATGAGAGACCGCCTAGGAATACCAGGTGCTTTAAGCTTTTGGGGTTTCTTTCCTACTTTTATAATGTACTGGCGAGTAGATTGGCTGATCTTTAAATAGCCTTCTCTTTGCAGCAGTCTTCGCTTATGGCCATACCAGCCTGGCTATGCCCGATCTTGTCTGATCTAGGAAGCTAAGCAGGTTTGGGCCTGGTTAGTGCCTGGATGGGAGACCGCCTGGGAATGCCAGGTACTCTAAGCTATTTTGAAAAATTTCACTTAGTATATAATAATTTTGCCAAAAAATAGAGTCAATGCCCGATCTCTGAATATAAGCAGGTTTGCGCCAGGTTAGTACATGGATGGGAGACTGCCTGGGAATATCAGGTGCTTTACATTTTTGGATATTTTTCATGAATTATATAATATTCTTGCAAAAAAAAAAAAAAAAAAAAAGAGTCAATGCCCGATCTCTGAATCTTAGCAGGTTTAGGTCTGGTTAGTACTTGGATGAGAGACCGCCAAGGAATACCAGGTGCTTTAAGCTTTTGGAATTTTTTCACTTAGTATATAATAAATTTGGCAAAAAATAGACTCAATGCCTGATCTCTGAATATAAGCAGGTTTGGGCCAGGTTAGTACATGGATGGGAGACTGCCTGGGAATACCAGGTGCTTTAAATTTTTGGATTTTTTTCACAAATTATATAATAATCTTGCAAAAAAAAAAAAAAAAAGAGTCAATGCCCGATCTCTGAATTTTAGCAGGTTTAGGTCTAGTTAGTACTTGGATGAGAGACCGCCAAGGAATACCAGGTGCTTTAAGCTTTTGGAATTTTTTCACTTAGTATATAATAAATTTGGCAAAAAATAGAGTCAATGCCCGATCTCTGAATATAAGCAGGTTTGGGCCAGGTTAGTACATGGATGGGAGACTGCCTGGGAATACCAGGTGCTTTAAATTTTTGGATATTTTTCACGAATTATATAATAATCTTGCAAAAAAAAAAAAAGAAGTCAATGCCCGATCTCTGAATCTTAGCAGGTTAAGGTCTGGTTAGTACTTGAATGATAGACCGCCAAGGAATACCAGGTGCTTTAAGCTTTTGGAATTTTTTCACTTAGTATATAATAAATTTGGCAAAAAATAGAGTCAATGCCCGATCTCTGAATATAAGCAGGTTTGGGCCAGGTTAGTACTTGGATGAGAGACCGCCTGGGAATGCCAGGTACTCTAAGCTATTTTGAAATTTTTCACTTAGTATATAATAATTTTGCCAAAAAATAGAGTCAATGCCCGATCTCTGAATATAAGCAGGTTTGCGCCAGGTTAGTACATGGATGGGAGACTGCCTGGGAATATCAGGTGCTTTAAATTTTTGGATATTTTTCACGAATTATATAATAATCTTGCAAAAAAAAAAAAAAAAAAAAAGAGAGTCAATGCCCGATCTCTGAATCTTAGCAGGTTTAGGTCTGGTTAGTACTTGGATGAGAGACCGCCAAAGAATACCAGGTGCTTTAAGCTTTTGGAATTTTTTCACTTAGTATATAATAAATTTGGCAAAATATAAAGTCAATGCCCGATCTCTGAATATAAGCAGGTTTGGGCCAGGTTAGTACATGGATGGGAGACTGCCTGGGAATACCAGGTGCTTTAAATTTTTGGATATTTTTCACGAATTATATAATAATCTTGCAAAAAAAAAAAAAAAGAGTCAATGCCCGATCTCTGAATTTTAGCAGGTTTAGGTCTAGTTAGTACTTGGATGAGAGACCGCCAAGGAATACCAGGTGCTTTAAGCTTTTGGAATTTTTTCACTTAGTATATAATAAATTTGGCAAAAAATAGAGTCAATGCCCGATCTCTGAATATAAGCAGGTTTGGGCCAGGTTAGTACATGGATGGGAGACTGCCTGGGAATACCAGGTGCTTTAAATTTTTGGATATTTTTCACGAATTATATAATAATCTTGCAAAAAAAAAAAAAAGAAGTCAATGCCCGATCTCTGAATCTTAGCAGGTTAAGGTCTGGTTAGTACTTGAATGATAGACCGCCAAGGAATACCAGGTGCTTTAAGCTTTTGGAATTTTTTCACTTAGTATATAATAAATTTGGCAAAAAATAGAGTCAATGCCCGATCTCTGAATATAAGCAGGTTTGGGCCAGGTTAGTACTTGGATGAGAGACCGCCTAGGAATACCAGGTGCTTTAAGCTTTTGGGGTTTCTTTCCTACTTTTATAATGTACTGGCGAGTAGATTGGCTGATCTTTAAATAGCCTTCTCTTTGCAGCAGTCTTCGCTTATGGCCATACCAGCCTGGCTATGCCCGATCTTGTCTGATCTCGGAAGCTAAGCAGGTTTGGGCCTGGTTAGTGCCTGGATGGGAGACCGCCTGGGAATGCCAGGTACTCTAATCTATTTTGAAATTTTTCACTTAGTATATACTTATTTTGCCAAAAAATAGAGTCAATGCCCGATCTCTGAATATAAGCAGGTTTGCGCCAGGTTAGTACATGGATGGGAGACTGCCTGGGAATACCAGGTGCTTTAAATTTTTGGATATTTTTCACGAATTATATAATAATCTTGCAAAAAAAAAAAAAAAGAGTCAATGCCCGATCTCTGAATTTTAGCAGGTTTAGGTCTAGTTAGTACTTGGATGAGAGACCGCCAAGGAATACCAGGTGCTTTAAGCTTTTGGAATTTTTTCACTTAGTATATAATAAATTTGGCAAAAAATAGAGTCAATGCCCGATCTCTGAATATAAGCAGGTTTGGGCCAGGTTAGTACATGGATGGGAGACTGCCTGGGAATACCAGGTGCTTTAAATTTTTGGATATTTTTCACGAATTATATAATAATCTTGCAAAAAAAAAAAAAAAGAAGTCAATGCCCGATCTCTGAATCTTAGCAGGTTAAGGTCTGGTTAGTACTTGAATGATAGACCGCCAAGGAATACCAGGTGCTTTAAGCTTTTGGAATTTTTTCACTTAGTATATAATAAATTTGGCAAAAAATAGAGTCAATGCCCGATCTCTGAATATAAGCAGGTTTGGGCCAGGTTAGTACTTGGATGAGAGACCGCCTAGGAATACCAGGTGCTTTAAGCTTTTGGGGTTTCTTTCCTACTTTTATAATGTACTGGCGAGTAGATTGGCTGATCTTTAAATAGCCTTCTCTTTGCAGCAGTCTTCGCTTATGGCCATACCAGCCTGGCTATGCCCGATCTTGTCTGATCTCGGAAGCTAAGCAGGTTTGGGCCTGGTTAGTGCCTGGATGGGAGACCGCCTGGGAATGCCAGGTACTCTAATCTATTTTGAAATTTTTCACTTAGTATATAATAATTTTGCCAAAAAATAGAGTCAATGCCCGATCTCTGAATATAAGCAGGTTTGCGCCAGGTTAGTACATGGATGGGAGACTGCCTGGGAAAATCAGGTGCTTTAAATTTTTGGATATTTTTCACGAATTATATAATAATCTTGCAAAAAAAAAAAAAAAAGAGTCAATGCCCGATCTCTGAATCTTAGCAGGTTTAGGTCTGGTTAGTACTTGGATGAGAGACCGCCAAGGAATACCAAGTGCTTTAAGCTTTTGGAATTTTTTCACTTAGTATATAATAAATTTGGCAAAAAATAGAGTCAATGCCCGATCTCTGAATATAAGCAGGTTTGGGCCAGGTTAGTACATGGATGGGAGACTGCCTGGGAATACCAGGTGCTTTAAATTTTTGGATATTTTTCACGAATTATATAATAATCTTGCAAAAAAAAAAAAAAAGAAGTCAATGCCCGATCTCTGAATCTTAGCAGGTTAAGGTCTGGTTAGTACTTGAATGATAGACCGCCAAGGAATACCAGGTGCTTTAAGCTTTTGGAATTTTTTCACTTAGTATATAATAAATTTGGCAAAAAATAGAGTCAATGCCCGATCTCTGAATATAAGCAGGTTTGGGCCAGGTTAGTACTTGGATGAGAGACCGCCTGGGAATGCCAGGTACTCTAAGCTATTTTGAAATTTTTCACTTAGTATATAATAATTTTGCCAAAAAATAGAGTCAATGCCCGATCTCTGAATATAAGCAGGTTTGCGCCAGGTTAGTACATGGATGGGAGACTGCCTGGGAATATCAGGTGCTTTAAATTTTTGGATATTTTTCACGAATTATATAATAATCTTGCAAAAAAAAAAAAAAAAAAAAAGAGAGTCAATGCCCGATCTCTGAATCTTAGCAGGTTTAGGTCTGGTTAGTACTTGGATGAGAGACCGCCAAAGAATACCAGGTGCTTTAAGCTTTTGGAATTTTTTCACTTAGTATATAATAAATTTGGCAAAATATAAAGTCAATGCCCGATCTCTGAATATAAGCAGGTTTGGGCCAGGTTAGTACATGGATGGGAGACTGCCTGGGAATACCAGGTGCTTTAAATTTTTGGATATTTTTCACGAATTATATAATAATCTTGCAAAAAAAAAAAAAAAGAGTCAATGCCCGATCTCTGAATTTTAGCAGGTTTAGGTCTAGTTAGTACTTGGATGAGAGACCGCCAAGGAATACCAGTTGCTTTAAGCTTTTGGAATTTTTTCACTTAGTATATAATAAATTTGGCAAAAAATAGAGTCAATGCCCGATCTCTGAATATAAGCAGGTTTGGGCCAGGTTAGTACATGGATGGGAGACTGCCTGGGAATACCAGGTGCTTTAAATTTTTGGATATTTTTCACGAATTATATAATAATCTTGCAAAAAAAAAAAAAAAGAAGTCAATGCCCGATCTCTGAATCTTAGCAGGTTAAGGTCTGGTTAGTACTTGAATGATAGACCGCCAAGGAATACCAGGTGCTTTAAGCTTTTGGAATTTTTTCACTTAGTATATAATAAATTTGGCAAAAAATAGAGTCAATGCCCGATCTCTGAATATAAGCAGGTTTGGGCCAGGTTAGTACTTGGATGAGAGACCGCCTAGGAATACCAGGTGCTTTAAGCTTTTGGGGTTTCTTTCCTACTTTTATAATGTACTGGCGAGTAGATTGGCTGATCTTTAAATAGCCTTCTCTTTGCAGCAGTCTTCGCTTATGGCCATACCAGCCTGGCTATGCCCGATCTTGTCTGATCTCGGAAGCTAAGCAGGTTTGGGCCTGGTTAGTGCCTGGATGGGAGACCGCCTGGGAATGCCAGGTACTCTAATCTATTTTGAAATTTTTCACTTAGTATATAATAATTTTGCCAAAAAATAGAGTCAATGCCCGATCTCTGAATATAAGCAGGTTTGCGCCAGGTTAGTACATGGATGGGAGACTGCCTGGGAAAATCAGGTGCTTTAAATTTTTGGATATTTTTCACGAATTATATAATAATCTTGCAAAAAAAAAAAAAAAAGAGTCAATGCCCGATCTCTGAATCTTAGCAGGTTTAGGTCTGGTTAGTACTTGGATGAGAGACCGCCAAGGAATACCAGGTGCTTTAAGCTTTTGGAATTTTTTCACTTAGTATATAATAAATTTGGCAAAAAATAGAGTCAGTGCCCGATCTCTGAATATAAGCAGGTTTGGGCCAGGTTAGTACATGGATGGGAGACTGCCTGGGAATACCAGGTGCTTTAAATTTTTGGATATTTTTCACAAATTATATAATAATCTTGCAAAAAAAAAAAAAAATAGAGTCAATGCCCGATCTCTGAATCTTAGCAGGTTTAGGTCTGGTTAGTACTTGGTTGAAAGACCGCCTAGGAATACCAGGTGCTTAAAGCTTTTGGAATTTTTTCACTTAGTTTATAATAAATTTGGCAAAAAATAGAGTCAATGCCCGATCTCTGAATATAAGCAGGTTTGGGCCAGGTTAGTACATGGATGGGAGACTGCCTGGGAATACCAGGTGCTTTAAATTTTTGGATATTTTTCACGAATTATATAATAATCTTGCAAAAAAAAAAAAAAAAGAAGAAGTCAATGCCCGATCTCTGAATCTTAGCAGGTTAAGGTCTGGTTAGTACTTGAATGATAGACCGCCAAGGAATACCAGGTGCTTTAAGCTTTTGGAATTTTTTCACTTAGTATATAATAAATTTGCCAAAAAATAGAGTCAATGCCCGATCTCTGAATATAAGCAGGTTTGGGCCAGGTTAGTACTTGGATGAGAGACCGCCTAGGAATACCAGGTGCTTTAAGCTTTTGGGGTTTCTTTCCTACTTTTATAATGTACTGGCGAGTAGATTGGCTGATCTTTAAATAGCCTTCTCTTTGCAGCAGTCTTCGCTTATGGCCATACCAGCCTGGCTATGCCCGATCTTGTCTGATCTAGGAAGCTAAGCAGGTTTGGGCCTGGTTAGTGCCTGGATGGGAGACCGCCTGGGAATGCCAGGTACTCTAAGCTATTTTGAAAAATTTCACTTAGTATATAATAATTTTGCCAAAAAATAGAGTCAATGCCCGATCTCTGAATATAAGCAGGTTTGCGCCAGGTTAGTACATGGATGGGAGACTGCCTGGGAATATCAGGTGCTTTACATTTTTGGATATTTTTCATGAATTATATAATATTCTTGCAAAAAAAAAAAAAAAAAAAAAAGAGTCAATGCCCGATCTCTGAATCTTAGCAGGTTTAGGTCTGGTTAGTACTTGGATGAGAGACCGCCAAGGAATACCAGGTGCTTTAAGCTTTTGGAATTTTTTCACTTAGTATATAATAAATTTGGCAAAAAATAGACTCAATGCCTGATCTCTGAATATAAGCAGGTTTGGGCCAGGTTAGTACATGGATGGGAGACTGCCTGGGAATACCAGGTGCTTTAAATTTTTGGATTTTTTTCACAAATTATATAATAATCTTGCAAAAAAAAAAAAAAAAAGAGTCAATGCCCGATCTCTGAATTTTAGCAGGTTTAGGTCTAGTTAGTACTTGGATGAGAGACCGCCAAGGAATACCAGGTGCTTTAAGCTTTTGGAATTTTTTCACTTAGTATATAATAAATTTGGCAAAAAATAGAGTCAATGCCCGATCTCTGAATATAAGCAGGTTTGGGCCAGGTTAGTACATGGATGGGAGACTGCCTGGGAATACCAGGTGCTTTAAATTTTTGGATATTTTTCACGAATTATATAATAATCTTGCAAAAAAAAAAAAAAAGAAGTCAATGCCCGATCTCTGAATCTTAGCAGGTTAAGGTCTGGTTAGTACTTGAATGATAGACCGCCAAGGAATACCAGGTGCTTTAAGCTTTTGGAATTTTTTCACTTAGTATATAATAAATTTGGCAAAAAATAGAGTCAATGCCCGATCTCTGAATATAAGCAGGTTTGGGCCAGGTTAGTACTTGGATGAGAGACCGCCTGGGAATGCCAGGTACTCTAAGCTATTTTGAAATTTTTCACTTAGTATATAATAATTTTGCCAAAAAATAGAGTCAATGCCCGATCTCTGAATATAAGCAGGTTTGCGCCAGGTTAGTACATGGATGGGAGACTGCCTGGGAATATCAGGTGCTTTAAATTTTTGGATATTTTTCACGAATTATATAATAATCTTGCAAAAAAAAAAAAAAAAAAAAGAGAGTCAATGCCCGATCTCTGAATCTTAGCAGGTTTAGGTCTGGTTAGTACTTGGATGAGAGACCGCCAAAGAATACCAGGTGCTTTAAGCTTTTGGAATTTTTTCACTTAGTATATAATAAATTTGGCAAAATATAAAGTCAATGCCCGATCTCTGAATATAAGCAGGTTTGGGCCAGGTTAGTACATGGATGGGAGACTGCCTGGGAATACCAGGTGCTTTAAATTTTTGGATATTTTTCACGAATTATATAATAATCTTGCAAAAAAAAAAAAAAAAAGAGTCAATGCCCGATCTCTGAATTTTAGCAGGTTTAGGTCTAGTTAGTACTTGGATGAGAGACCGCCAAGGAATACCAGTTGCTTTAAGCTTTTGGAATTTTTTCACTTAGTATATAATAAATTTGGCAAAAAATAGAGTCAATGCCCGATCTCTGAATATAAGCAGGTTTGGGCCAGGTTAGTACATGGATGGGAGACTGCCTGGGAATACCAGGTGCTTTAAATTTTTGGATATTTTTCACGAATTATATAATAATCTTGCAAAAAAAAAAAAAAAGAAGTCAATGCCCGATCTCTGAATCTTAGCAGGTTAAGGTCTGGTTAGTACTTGAATGATAGACCGCCAAGGAATACCAGGTGCTTTAAGCTTTTGGAATTTTTTCACTTAGTATATAATAAATTTGGCAAAAAATAGAGTCAATGCCCGATCTCTGAATATAAGCAGGTTTGGGCCAGGTTAGTACTTGGATGAGAGACCGCCTAGGAATACCAGGTGCTTTAAGCTTTTGGGGTTTCTTTCCTACTTTTATAATGTACTGGCGAGTAGATTGGCTGATCTTTAAATAGCCTTCTCTTTGCAGCAGTCTTCGCTTATGGCCATACCAGCCTGGCTATGCCCGATCTTGTCTGATCTCGGAAGCTAAGCAGGTTTGGGCCTGGTTAGTGCCTGGATGGGAGACCGCCTGGGAATGCCAGGTACTCTAATCTATTTTGAAATTTTTCACTTAGTATATAATAATTTTGCCAAAAAATAGAGTCAATGCCCGATCTCTGAATATAAGCAGGTTTGCGCCAGGTTAGTACATGGATGGGAGACTGCCTGGGAAAATCAGGTGCTTTAAATTTTTGGATATTTTTCACGAATTATATAATAATCTTGCAAAAAAAAAAAAAAAAGAGTCAATGCCCGATCTCTGAATCTTAGCAGGTTTAGGTCTGGTTAGTACTTGGATGAGAGACCGCCAAGGAATACCAGGTGCTTTAAGCTTTTGGAATTTTTTCACTTAGTATATAATAAATTTGGCAAAAAATAGAGTCAGTGCCCGATCTCTGAATATAAGCAGGTTTGGGCCAGGTTAGTACATGGATGGGAGACTGCCTGGGAATACCAGGTGCTTTAAATTTTTGGATATTTTTCACAAATTATATAATAATCTTGCAAAAAAAAAAAAAAATAGAGTCAATGCCCGATCTCTGAATCTTAGCAGGTTTAGGTCTGGTTAGTACTTGGTTGAAAGACCGCCTAGGAATACCAGGTGCTTAAAGCTTTTGGAATTTTTTCACTTAGTTTATAATAAATTTGGCAAAAAATAGAGTCAATGCCCGATCTCTGAATATAAGCAGGTTTGGGCCAGGTTAGTACATGGATGGGAGACTGCCTGGGAATACCAGGTGCTTTAAATTTTTGGATATTTTTCACGAATTATATAATAATCTTGCAAAAAAAAAAAAAAAAGAAGAAGTCAATGCCCGATCTCTGAATCTTAGCAGGTTAAGGTCTGGTTAGTACTTGAATGATAGACCGCCAAGGAATACCAGGTGCTTTAAGCTTTTGGAATTTTTTCACTTAGTATATAATAAATTTGCCAAAAAATAGAGTCAATGCCCGATCTCTGAATATAAGCAGGTTTGGGCCAGGTTAGTACTTGGATGAGAGACCGCCTAGGAATACCAGGTGCTTTAAGCTTTTGGGGTTTCTTTCCTACTTTTATAATGTACTGGCGAGTAGATTGGCTGATCTTTAAATAGCCTTCTCTTTGCAGCAGTCTTCGCTTATGGCCATACCAGCCTGGCTATGCCCGATCTTGTCTGATCTAGGAAGCTAAGCAGGTTTGGGCCTGGTTAGTGCCTGGATGGGAGACCGCCTGGGAATGCCAGGTACTCTAAGCTATTTTGAAAAATTTCACTTAGTATATAATAATTTTGCCAAAAAATAGAGTCAATGCCCGATCTCTGAATATAAGCAGGTTTGCGCCAGGTTAGTACATGGATGGGAGACTGCCTGGGAATATCAGGTGCTTTACATTTTTGGATATTTTTCATGAATTATATAATATTCTTGCAAAAAAAAAAAAAAAAAAAAAGAGTCAATGCCCGATCTCTGAATCTTAGCAGGTTTAGGTCTGGTTAGTACTTGGATGAGAGACCGCCAAGGAATACCAGGTGCTTTAAGCTTTTGGAATTTTTTCACTTAGTATATAATAAATTTGGCAAAAAATAGACTCAATGCCTGATCTCTGAATATAAGCAGGTTTGGGCCAGGTTAGTACATGGATGGGAGACTGCCTGGGAATACCAGGTGCTTTAAATTTTTGGATTTTTTTCACAAATTATATAATAATCTTGCAAAAAAAAAAAAAAAAAGAGTCAATGCCCGATCTCTGAATTTTAGCAGGTTTAGGTCTAGTTAGTACTTGGATGAGAGACCGCCAAGGAATACCAGGTGCTTTAAGCTTTTGGAATTTTTTCACTTAGTATATAATAAATTTGGCAAAAAATAGAGTCAATGCCCGATCTCTGAATATAAGCAGGTTTGGGCCAGGTTAGTACATGGATGGGAGACTGCCTGGGAATACCAGGTGCTTTAAATTTTTGGATATTTTTCACGAATTATATAATAATCTTGCAAAAAAAAAAAAAAAGAAGTCAATGCCCGATCTCTGAATCTTAGCAGGTTAAGGTCTGGTTAGTACTTGAATGATAGACCGCCAAGGAATACCAGGTGCTTTAAGCTTTTGGAATTTTTTCACTTAGTATATAATAAATTTGGCAAAAAATAGAGTCAATGCCCGATCTCTGAATATAAGCAGGTTTGGGCCAGGTTAGTACTTGGATGAGAGACCGCCTGGGAATGCCAGGTACTCTAAGCTATTTTGAAATTTTTCACTTAGTATATAATAATTTTGCCAAAAAATAGAGTCAATGCCCGATCTCTGAATATAAGCAGGTTTGCGCCAGGTTAGTACATGGATGGGAGACTGCCTGGGAATATCAGGTGCTTTAAATTTTTGGATATTTTTCACGAATTATATAATAATCTTGCAAAAAAAAAAAAAAAAAAAAAAGAGAGTCAATGCCCGATCTCTGAATCTTAGCAGGTTTAGGTCTGGTTAGTACTTGGATGAGAGACCGCCAAAGAATACCAGGTGCTTTAAGCTTTTGGAATTTTTTCACTTAGTATATAATAAATTTGGCAAAATATAAAGTCAATGCCCGATCTCTGAATATAAGCAGGTTTGGGCCAGGTTAGTACATGGATGGGAGACTGCCTGGGAATACCAGGTGCTTTAAATTTTTGGATATTTTTCACGAATTATATAATAATCTTGCAAAAAAAAAAAAAAAGAGTCAATGCCCGATCTCTGAATTTTAGCAGGTTTAGGTCTAGTTAGTACTTGGATGAGAGACCGCCAAGGAATACCAGGTGCTTTAAGCTTTTGGAATTTTTTCACTTAGTATATAATAAATTTGGCAAAAAATAGAGTCAATGCCCGATCTCTGAATATAAGCAGGTTTGGGCCAGGTTAGTACATGGATGGGAGACTGCCTGGGAATACCAGGTGCTTTAAATTTTTGGATATTTTTCACGAATTATATAATAATCTTGCAAAAAAAAAAAAAAAAGAAGTCAATGCCCGATCTCTGAATCTTAGCAGGTTAAGGTCTGGTTAGTACTTGAATGATAGACCGCCAAGGAATACCAGGTGCTTTAAGCTTTTGGAATTTTTTCACTTAGTATATAATAAATTTGGCAAAAAATAGAGTCAATGCCCGATCTCTGAATATAAGCAGGTTTGGGCCAGGTTAGTACTTGGATGAGAGACCGCCTAGGAATACCAGGTGCTTTAAGCTTTTGGGGTTTCTTTCCTACTTTTATAATGTACTGGCGAGTAGATTGGCTGATCTTTAAATAGCCTTCTCTTTGCAGCAGTCTTCGCTTATGGCCATACCAGCCTGGCTATGCCCGATCTTGTCTGATCTCGGAAGCTAAGCAGGTTTGGGCCTGGTTAGTGCCTGGATGGGAGACCGCCTGGGAATGCCAGGTACTCTAATCTATTTTGAAATTTTTCACTTAGTATATAATAATTTTGCCAAAAAATAGAGTCAATGCCCGATCTCTGAATATAAGCAGGTTTGCGCCAGGTTAGTACATGGATGGGAGACTGCCTGGGAATACCAGGTGCTTTAAATTTTTGGATATTTTTCACGAATTATATAATAATCTTGCAAAAAAAAAAAAAAGAGTCAATGCCCGATCTCTGAATTTTAGCAGGTTTAGGTCTAGTTAGTACTTGGATGAGAGACCGCCAAGGAATACCAGGTGCTTTAAGCTTTTGGAATTTTTTCACTTAGTATATAATAAATTTGGCAAAAAATAGAGTCAATGCCCGATCTCTGAATATAAGCAGGTTTGGGCCAGGTTAGTACATGGATGGGAGACTGCCTGGGAATACCAGGTGCTTTAAATTTTTGGATATTTTTCACGAATTATATAATAATCTTGCAAAAAAAAAAAAAAAGAAGTCAATGCCCGATCTCTGAATCTTAGCAGGTTAAGGTCTGGTTAGTACTTGAATGATAGACCGCCAAGGAATACCAGGTGCTTTAAGCTTTTGGAATTTTTTCACTTAGTATATAATAAATTTGGCAAAAAATAGAGTCAATGCCCGATCTCTGAATATAAGCAGGTTTGGGCCAGGTTAGTACTTGGATGAGAGACCGCCTAGGAATACCAGGTGCTTTAAGCTTTTGGGGTTTCTTTCCTACTTTTATAATGTACTGGCGAGTAGATTGGCTGATCTTTAAATAGCCTTCTCTTTGCAGCAGTCTTCGCTTATGGCCATACCAGCCTGGCTATGCCCGATCTTGTCTGATCTCGGAAGCTAAGCAGGTTTGGGCCTGGTTAGTGCCTGGATGGGAGACCGCCTGGGAATGCCAGGTACTCTAATCTATTTTGAAATTTTTCACTTAGTATATAATAATTTTGCCAAAAAATAGAGTCAATGCCCGATCTCTGAATATAAGCAGGTTTGCGCCAGGTTAGTACATGGATGGGAGACTGCCTGGGAAAATCAGGTGCTTTAAATTTTTGGATATTTTTCACGAATTATATAATAATCTTGCAAAAAAAAAAAAAAAAGAGTCAATGCCCGATCTCTGAATCTTAGCAGGTTTAGGTCTGGTTAGTACTTGGATGAGAGACCGCCAAGGAATACCAAGTGCTTTAAGCTTTTGGAATTTTTTCACTTAGTATATAATAAATTTGGCAAAAAATAGAGTCAATGCCCGATCTCTGAATATAAGCAGGTTTGGGCCAGGTTAGTACATGGATGGGAGACTGCCTGGGAATACCAGGTGCTTTAAATTTTTGGATATTTTTCACGAATTATATAATAATCTTGCAAAAAAAAAAAAAAAGAAGTCAATGCCCGATCTCTGAATCTTAGCAGGTTAAGGTCTGGTTAGTACTTGAATGATAGACCGCCAAGGAATACCAGGTGCTTTAAGCTTTTGGAATTTTTTCACTTAGTATATAATAAATTTGGCAAAAAATAGAGTCAATGCCCGATCTCTGAATATAAGCAGGTTTGGGCCAGGTTAGTACTTGGATGAGAGACCGCCTGGGAATGCCAGGTACTCTAAGCTATTTTGAAATTTTTCACTTAGTATATAATAATTTTGCCAAAAAATAGAGTCAATGCCTGATCTCTGAATATAAGCAGGTTTGCGCCAGGTTAGTACATGGATGGGAGACTGCCTGGGAATATCAGGTGCTTTAAATTTTTGGATATTTTTCACGAATTATATAATAATCTTGCAAAAAAAAAAAAAAAAAAAAAGAGAGTCAATGCCCGATCTCTGAATCTTAGCAGGTTTAGGTCTGGTTAGTACTTGGATGAGAGACCGCCAAAGAATACCAGGTGCTTTAAGCTTTTGGAATTTTTTCACTTAGTATATAATAAATTTGGCAAAATATAAAGTCAATGCCCGATCTCTGAATATAAGCAGGTTTGGGCCAGGTTAGTACATGGATGGGAGACTGCCTGGGAATACCAGGTGCTTTAAATTTTTGGATATTTTTCACGAATTATATAATAATCTTGCAAAAAAAAAAAAAAAAGAGTCAATGCCCGATCTCTGAATTTTAGCAGGTTTAGGTCTAGTTAGTACTTGGATGAGAGACCGCCAAGGAATACCAGTTGCTTTAAGCTTTTGGAATTTTTTCACTTAGTATATAATAAATTTGGCAAAAAATAGAGTCAATGCCCGATCTCTGAATATAAGCAGGTTTGGGCCAGGTTAGTACATGGATGGGAGACTGCCTGGGAATACCAGGTGCTTTAAATTTTTGGATATTTTTCACGAATTATATAATAATCTTGCAAAAAAAAAAAAAAAGAAGTCAATGCCCGATCTCTGAATCTTAGCAGGTTAAGGTCTGGTTAGTACTTGAATGATAGACCGCCAAGGAATACCAGGTGCTTTAAGCTTTTGGAATTTTTTCACTTAGTATATAATAAATTTGGCAAAAAATAGAGTCAACGCCCGATCTCTGAATATAAGCAGGTTTGGGCCAGGTTAGTACTTGGATGAGAGACCGCCTAGGAATACCAGGTGCTTTAAGCTTTTGGGGTTTCTTTCCTACTTTTATAATGTACTGGCGAGTAGATTGGCTGATCTTTAAATAGCCTTCTCTTTGCAGCAGTCTTCGCTTATGGCCATACCAGCCTGGCTATGCCCGATCTTGTCTGATCTCGGAAGCTAAGCAGGTTTGGGCCTGGTTAGTGCCTGGATGGGAGACCGCCTGGGAATGCCAGGTACTCTAATCTATTTTGAAATTTTTCACTTAGTATATAATAATTTTGCCAAAAAATAGAGTCAATGCCCGATCTCTGAATATAAGCAGGTTTGCGCCAGGTTAGTACATGGATGGGAGACTGCCTGGGAAAATCAGGTGCTTTAAATTTTTGGATATTTTTCACGAATTATATAATAATCTTGCAAAAAAAAAAAAAAAAGAGTCAATGCCCGATCTCTGAATCTTAGCAGGTTTAGGTCTGGTTAGTACTTGGATGAGAGACCGCCAAGGAATACCAGGTGCTTTAAGCTTTTGGAATTTTTTCACTTAGTATATAATAAATTTGGCACAATATAGAGTCAATGCCCGATCTCTGAATATAAGCAGGTTTGGGCCAGGTTAGTACATGGATGGGAGACTGCCTGGGAATACCAGGTGCTTTAAATTTTTGGATATTTTTCACAAATTATATAATAATCTTGCAAAAAAAAAAAAAAATAGAGTCAATGCCCGATCTCTGAATCTTAGCAGGTTTAGGTCTGGTTAGTACTTGGTTGAAAGACCGCCTAGGAATACCAGGTGCTTAAAGCTTTTGGAATTTTTTCACTTAGTTTATAATAAATTTGGCAAAAAATAGAGTCAATGCCCGATCTCTGAATATAAGCAGGTTTGGGCCAGGTTAGTACATGGATGGGAGACTGCCTGGGAATACCAGGTGCTTTAAATTTTTGGATATTTTTCACGAATTATATAATAATCTTGCAAAAAAAAAAAAAAAAGAAGAAGTCAATGCCCGATCTCTGAATCTTAGCAGGTTAAGGTCTGGTTAGTACTTGAATGATAGACCGCCAAGGAATACCAGGTGCTTTAAGCTTTTGGAATTTTTTCACTTAGTATATAATAAATTTGCCAAAAAATAGAGTCAATGCCCGATCTCTGAATATAAGCAGGTTTGGGCCAGGTTAGTACTTGGATGAGAGACCGCCTAGGAATACCAGGTGCTTTAAGCTTTTGGGGTTTCTTTCCTACTTTTATAATGTACTGGCGAGTAGATTGGCTGATCTTTAAATAGCCTTCTCTTTGCAGCAGTCTTCGCTTATGGCCATACCAGCCTGGCTATGCCCGATCTTGTCTGATCTAGGAAGCTAAGCAGGTTTGGGCCTGGTTAGTGCCTGGATGGGAGACCGCCTGGGAATGCCAGGTACTCTAAGCTATTTTGAAAATTTTCACTTAGTATATAATAATTTTGCCAAAAAATAGAGTCAATGCCCTATCTCTGAATATAAGCAGGTTTGCGCCAGGTTAGTACATGGATGGGAGACTGCCTGGGAATATCAGGTGCTTTACATTTTTGGATATTTTTCATGAATTATATAATATTCTTGCAAAAAAAAAAAAAAAAAAAAAGAGTCAATGCCCGATCTCTGAATCTTAGCAGGTTTAGGTCTGGTTAGTACTTGGATGAGAGACCGCCAAGGAATACCAGGTGCTTTAAGCTTTTGGAATTTTTTCACTTAGTATATAATAAATTTGGCAAAAAATAGACTCAATGCCTGATCTCTGAATATAAGCAGGTTTGGGCCAGGTTAGTACTTGGATGAGAGACCGCCTAGGAATACCAGGTGCTTTAAGCTTTTGGGGTTTCTTTCCTACTTTTATAATGTACTGGCGAGTAGATTGGCTGATCTTTAAATAGCCTTCTCTTTGCAGCAGTCTTCGCTTATGGCCATACCAGCCTGGCTATGCCCGATCTTGTCTGATCTCGGAAGCTAAGCAGGTTTGGGCCTGGTTAGTACATGGATGGGAGACTGCCTGGGAATACCAGGTGCTTTAAATTTTTGGATATTTTTCACAAATTATATAATAATCTTGCAAAAAAAAAAAAAAAAAGAGTCAATGCCCGATCTCTGAATTTTAGCAGGTTTAGGTCTAGTTAGTACTTGGATGAGAGACCGCCAAGGAATACCAGGTGCTTTAAGCTTTTGGAATTTTTTCACTTAGTATATAATAAATTTGGCAAAAAATAGAGTCAATGCCCGATCTCTGAATATAAGCAGGTTTGGGCCAGGTTAGTACATGGATGGGAGACTGCCTGGGAATACCAGGTGCTTTAAATTTTTGGATATTTTTCACGAATTATATAATAATCTTGCAAAAAAAAAAAAAAGAAGTCAATGCCCGATCTCTGAATCTTAGCAGGTTAAGGTCTGGTTAGTACTTGAATGATAGACCGCCAAGGAATACCAGGTGCTTTAAGCTTTTGGAATTTTTTCACTTAGTATATAATAAATTTGGCAAAAAATAGAGTCAATGCCCGATCTCTGAATATAAGCAGGTTTGGGCCAGGTTAGTACTTGGATGAGAGACCGCCTGGGAATGCCAGGTACTCTAAGCTATTTTGAAATTTTTCACTTAGTATATAATAATTTTGCCAAAAAATAGAGTCAATGCCCGATCTCTGAATATAAGCAGGTTTGCGCCAGGTTAGTACATGGATGGGAGACTGCCTGGGAATATCAGGTGCTTTAAATTTTTGGATATTTTTCACGAATTATATAATAATCTTGCAAAAAAAAAAAAAAAAAAAAAGAGAGTCAATGCCCGATCTCTGAATCTTAGCAGGTTTAGGTCTGGTTAGTACTTGGATGAGAGACCGCCAAAGAATACCAGGTGCTTTAAGCTTTTGGAATTTTTTCACTTAGTATATAATAAATTTGGCAAAATATAAAGTCAATGCCCGATCTCTGAATATAAGCAGGTTTGGGCCAGGTTAGTACATGGATGGGAGACTGCCTGGGAATACCAGGTGCTTTAAATTTTTGGATATTTTTCAAGAATTATATAATAATCTTGCAAAAAAAAAAAAAAAGAGTCAATGCCCGATCTCTGAATTTTAGCAGGTTTAGGTCTAGTTAGTACTTGGATGAGAGACCGCCAAGGAATACCAGGTGCTTTAAGCTTTTGGAATTTTTTCACTTAGTATATGATAAATTTGGCAAAAAATAGAGTCAATGCCCGATCTCTGAATATAAGCAGGTTTGGGCCAGGTTAGTACATGGATGGGAGACTGCCTGGGAATACCAGGTGCTTTAAATTTTTGGATATTTTTCACGAATTATATAATAATCTTGCAAAAAAAAAAAAAAGAAGTCAATGCCCGATCTCTGAATCTTAGCAGGTTAAGGTCTGGATAGTACTTGAATGATAGACCGCCAAGGAATACCAGGTGCTTTAAGCTTTTGGAATTTTTTCACTTAGTATATAATAAATTTGGCAAAAAATAGAGTCAATGCCCGATCTCTGAATATAAGCAGGTTTGGGCCAGGTTAGTACATGGATGGGAGACTGCCTGGGAATACCAGGTGCTTTAAATTTTTGGATATTTTTCACGAATTATATAATAATCTTGCAAAAAAAAAAAAAAGAAGTCAATGCCCGATCTCTGAATCTTAGCAGGTTAAGGTCTGGATAGTACTTGAATGATAGACCGCCAAGGAATACCAGGTGCTTTAAGCTTTTGGAATTTTTTCACTTAGTATATAATAAATTTGGCAAAAAATAGAGTCAATGCCCGATCTCTGAATATAAGCAGGTTTGGGCCAGGTTAGTACTTGGATGAGAGACCGCCTAGGAATACCAGGTGCTTTAAGCTTTTGGGGTTTCTTTCCTACTTTTATAATGTACTGGCGAGTAGATTGGCTGATCTTTAAATAGCCTTCTCTTTGCAGCAGTCTTCGCTTATGGCCATACCAGCCTGGCTATGCCCGATCTTGTCTGATCTCGGAAGCTAAGCAGGTTTGGGCCTGGTTAGTGCCTGGATGGGAGACCGCCTGGGAATGCCAGGTACTCTAATCTATTTTGAAATTTTTCACTTAGTATATAATAATTTTGCCAAAAAATAGAGTCAATGCCCGATCTCTGAATATAAGCAGGTTTGCGCCAGGTTAGTACATGGATGGGAGACTGCCTGGGAATACCAGGTGCTTTAAATTTTTGGATATTTTTCACGAATTATATAATAATCTTGCAAAAAAAAAAAAAAGAGTCAATGCCCGATCTCTGAATTTTAGCAGGTTTAGGTCTAGTTAGTACTTGGATGAGAGACCGCCAAGGAATACCAGGTGCTTTAAGCTTTTGGAATTTTTTCACTTAGTATATAATAAATTTGGCAAAAAATAGAGTCAATGCCCGATCTCTGAATATAAGCAGGTTTGGGCCAGGTTAGTACATGGATGGGAGACTGCCTGGGAATACCAGGTGCTTTAAATTTTTGGATATTTTTCACGAATTATATAATAATCTTGCAAAAAAAAAAAAAAGAAGTCAATGCCCGATCTCTGAATCTTAGCAGGTTAAGGTCTGGTTAGTACTTGAATGATAGACCGCCAAGGAATACCAGGTGCTTTAAGCTTTTGGAATTTTTTCACTTAGTATATAATAAATTTGGCAAAAAATAGAGTCAATGCCCGATCTCTGAATATAAGCAGGTTTGGGCCAGGTAAGTACTTGGATGAGAGACCGCCTGGGAATGCCAGGTACTCTAAGCTATTTTGAAATTTTTCACTTAGTATATAATAATTTTGCCAAAAAATAGAGTCAATGCCCGATCTCTGAATATAAGCAGGTTTGCGCCAGGTTAGTACATGGATGGGAGACTGCCTGGGAATATCAGGTGCTTTAAATTTTTGGATATTTTTTCACGAATTATATAATAATCTTGCAAAAAAAAAAAAAAAAAAAGAGAGTCAATGCCTGATCTCTGAATCTTAGCAGGTTTAGGTCTGGTTAGTACTTGGATGAGAGACCGCCAAAGAATACCAGGTGCTTTAAGCTTTTGGAATTTTTTCACTTAGTATATAATAAATTTGGCAAAATATAGAGTCAATGCCCGATCTCTGAATATAAGCAGGTTTGGGCCAGGTTAGTACATGGATGGGAGACTGCCTGGGAATACCAGGTGCTTTAAATTTTTGGATATTTTTCACGAATTATATAATAATCTTGCAAAAAAAAAAAAAAAAGAGTCAATGCCCGATCTCTGAATCTTAGCAGGTTTGGGCCAGGTTAGTACTTGGATGAGAGACCGCCTAGGAATACCAGGTGCTTTAAGCTTTTGGGGTTTCTTTCCTACTTTTATAATGTACTGGCGAGTAGATTGTCTGATCTTTAAATAGCCTTCTCTTTGCAGCAGTCTTCGCTTATGGCCATACCAGCCTGGCTATACCCGATCTTGTCTGATCTTGGAAGCTAAGCAGGTTTGGGCCTGGTTAGTGCCTGGATGGGAGACCGCCTGGGAATGCCAGGTACTCTAAGCTATTTTGAAATTTTTCACTTAGTATATAATAATTTTGCCAAAAAATAGAGTCAATGCTCGATCTCTGAATATAAGCAGGTTTGCGCCAGGTTAGTACATGGATGGGAGACTGCCTGGGAATATCAGGTGCTTTAAATTTTTGGATATTTTTCACGAATTATATAATAATCTTGCAAAAAAAAAAAAAAAAAAAAAAAAAAAAAAGAGTCAATGCCCGATCTCTGAATCTTAGCAGGTTTAGGTCTGGTTAGTACTTGGATGAGAGACCGCCAAGGAATACCAGGTGCTTTAAGCTTTTGGAATTTTTTCACTTAGTATATAATAAATTTGGCAAAAAATAGAGTCAATGCCCGATCTCTGAATATAAGCAGGTTTGGGCCAGGTTAGTACATGGATGGGAGACTGCCTGGGAATACCAGGTGCTTTAAATTTTTGGATATTTTTCACAAATTATATAATAATCTTGCAAAAAAAAAAAAAAAATAGAGTCAATGCCCGATCTCTGAATCTTAGCAGGTTAAGGTCTGGTTAGTACTTGAATGATAGACCGCCAAGGAATACCAGGTGCTTTAAGCTTTTGGAATTTTTTCACTTAGTATATAATAAATTTGGCAAAAAATAGAGTCAATGCCCGATCTCTGAATATAAGCAGGTTTGGGCCAGGTTAGTACTTGGATGAGAGACCGCCTAGGAATACCAGGTGCTTTAAGCTTTTGGGGTTTCTTTCCTACTTTTATAATGTACTGGCGAGTAGATTGGCTGATCTTTAAATAGCCTTCTCTTTGCAGCAGTCTTCGCTTATGGCCATACCAGCCTGGCTATGCCCGATCTTGTCTGATCTCGGAAGCTAAGCAGGTTTGGGCCTGGTTAGTGCCTGGATGGGAGACCGACTGAGAATGCCAGGTACTCTAAGCTATTTTGAAATTTTTCACTTAGTATATAATAATTTTGCCAAAAAATAGAGTCAATGCCCGATCTCTGAACATAAGCAGGTTTGGGCCAGGTAAGTACTTGGATGAGAGACCGCCTGGGAATGCCAGGTACTCTAAGCTATTTTGAAATTTTTCACTTAGTATATAATAATTTTGCCAAAAAATAGAGTCAATGCCCGATCTCTGAATATAAGCAGGTTTGCGCCAGGTTAGTACATGGATGGGAGACTGCCTGGGAATATCAGGTGCTTTAAATTTTTGGATATTTTTTCACGAATTATATAATAATCTTGCAAAAAAAAAAAAAAAAAAAAAGAGAGTCAATGCCCGATCTCTGAATCTTAGCAGGTTTAGGTCTGGTTAGTACTTGGATGAGAGACCGCCAAGGAATACCAGGTGCTTTAAGCTTTTGGAATTTTTTCACTTAGTATATAATAAATTTGGCAAAAAATAGAGTCAATGCCCGATCTCTGAATATAAGCAGGTTTGGGCCAGGTTAGTAAATGGATGGGAGACTGCCTGGGAATACCAGGTGCTTTAAATTTTTGGATATTTTTCACGAATTATATAATATTCTTGCAAAAAAAAAAAAAAGAAGAAGTCAATGCCCGATCTCTGAATCTTAGCAGGTTAAGGTCTGGTTAGTACTTGAATGATAGACCGCCAAGGAATACCAGGTGCTTTAAGCTTTTGGAATTTTTTCACTTAGTATATAATAAATTTGGCAAAAAATAGAGTCAATGCCCGATCTCTGAATATAAGCAGGTTTGGGCCAGGTTAGTACTTGGATGAGAGACCGCCTAGGAATACCAGGTGCTTTAAGCTTTTGCGGTTTCTTTCCTACTTTTATAATGTACTGGCGAGTAGATTGGCTGATCTTTAAATAGCCTTCTCTTTGCAGCAGTCTTCGCTTATGGCCATACCAGCCTGGCTATGCCCGACCTTGTCTGATCTTGGAAGCTAAGCAGGTTTGGGCCTGGTTAGTGCCTGGATGGGAGACCGCCTGGGAATGCCAGGTACTCTAAGCTGTTTTGAAATTTTTCACTTAGTATATAATAATTTTGCCAAAAAATAGAGTCAATGCCCGATCTCTGAATATAAGCAGGTTTGCGCCAGGTTAGTACATGGATGGGAGACTGCCTGGGAATATCAGGTGCTTTAAATTTTTGGATATTTTTCACGAATTATATAATAATCTTGCAAAAAAAAAAAAAAAAAAAAAAGAGTCAATGCCCGATCTCTGAATCTTAGCAGGTTTAGGTCTGGTTAGTACTTGGATGAGAGACCGCCAAGGAATACCAGGTGCTTTAAGCTTTTGGAATTTTTTCACTTAGTATATAATAAATTTGGCAAAAAATAGAGTCAATGCCCGATCTCTGAATATAAGCAGGTTTGGGCCAGGTTAGTACATGGATGGGAGACTGCCTGGGAATACCAGGTGCTTTAAATTTTTGGATATTTTTCACAAATTATATAATAATCTTGCAAAAAAAAAAAAAAAAATAGAGTCAATGCCCGATCTCTGAATCTTAGCAGGTTAAGGTCTGGTTAGTACTTGAATGATAGACCGCCAAGGAATACCAGGTGCTTTAAGCTTTTGGAATTTTTTCACTTAGTATATAATAAATTTGGCAAAAAATAGAGTCAATGCCCGATCTCTGAATATAAGCAGGTTTGGGCCAGGTTAGTACTTGGATGAGAGACGGCCTAGGAATACCAGGTGCTTTAAGCTTTTGGGGTTTCTTTCCTACTTTTATAATGTACTGGCGAGTAGATTGGCTGATCTTTAAATAGCCTTCTCTTTGCAGCAGTCTTCGCTTATGGCCATACCAGCCTGGCTATGCCCGATCTTGTCTGATCTCGGAAGCTAAGCAGGTTTGGGCCTGGTTAGTGCCTGGATGGGAGACCGACTGAGAATGCCAGGTACTCTAAGCTATTTTGAAATTTTTCACTTAGTATATAATAATTTTGCCAAAAAATAGAGTCAATGCCCGATCTCTGAATATAAGCAGGTTTGCGCCAGGTTAGTACATGGATGGGAGACTGCCTGGGAATATCAGGTGCTTTAAATTTTTTGATATTTTTCACGAATTATATAATAATCTTGCAAAAAAAAAAAAAAAAAAAGAAGAAGTCAATGCCCGATCTCTGAATCTTAGCAGGTTAAGGTCTGGTTAGTGCTTGAATGATAGACCGCCAAGGAATACCAGGTGCTTTAAGCTTTTGGAATTTTTTCACTTAGTATATAATAAATTTGGCAAAAAATAGAGTCAATGCCCGATCTCTGAATATAAGCAGGTTTGGGCCAGGTAAGTACTTGGATGAGAGACCGCCTGGGAATGCCAGGTACTCTAAGCTATTTTGAAATTTTTCACTTAGTATATAATAATTTTGCCAAAAAATAGAGTCAATGCCCGATCTCTGAATATAAGCAGGTTTGCGCCAGGTTAGTACATGGATGGGAGACTGCCTGGGAATATCAGGTGCTTTAAATTTTTGGATATTTTTTCACGAATTATATAATAATCTTGCAAAAAAAAAAAAAAAAAAAAAGAGAGTCAATGCCCGATCTCTGAATCTTAGCAGGTTTAGGTCTGGTTAGTACTTGGATGAGAGACCGCCAAGGAATACCAGGTGCTTTAAGCTTTTGGAATTTTTTCACTTAGTATATAATAAATTTGGCAAAAAATAGAGTCAATGCCCGATCTCTGAATATAAGCAGGTTTGGGCCAGGTTAGTACATGGATGGGAGACTGCCTGGGAATACCAGGTGCTTTAAATTTTTGGATATTTTTCACGAATTATATAATATTCTTGCAAAAAAAAAAAAAAGAAGAAGTCAATGCCCGATCTCTGAATCTTAGCAGGTTAAGGTCTGGTTAGTACTTGAATGATAGACCGCCAAGGAATACCAGGTGCTTTAAGCTTTTGGAATTTTTTCACTTAGTATATAATAAATTTGGCAAAAAATAGAGTCAATGCCCGATCTCTGAATATAAGCAGGTTTGGGCCAGGTTAGTACTTGGATGAGAGACCGCCTAGGAATACCAGGTGCTTTAAGCTTTTGCGGTTTCTTTCCTACTTTTATAATGTACTGGCGAGTAGATTGGCTGATCTTTAAATAGCCTTCTCTTTGCAGCAGTCTTCGCTTATGGCCATACCAGCCTGGCTATGCCCGACCTTGTCTGATCTTGGAAGCTAAGCAGGTTTGGGCCTGGTTAGTGCCTGGATGGGAGACCGCCTGGGAATGCCAGGTACTCTAAGCTATTTTGAAATTTTTCACTTAGTATATAATAATTTTGCCAAAAAATAGAGTCAATGCCCGATCTCTGAATATAAGCAGGTTTGCGCCAGGTTAGTACATGGATGGGAGACTGCCTGGGAATATCAGGTGCTTTAAATTTTTGGATATTTTTCACGAATTATATAATAATCTTGCAAAAAAAAAAAAAAAAAAAAAAGAGTCAATGCCCGATCTCTGAATCTTAGCAGGTTTAGGTCTGGTTAGTACTTGGATGAGAGACCGCCAAGGAATACCAGGTGCTTTAAGCTTTTGGAATTTTTTCACTTAGTATATAATAAATTTGGCAAAAAATAGAGTCAGTGCCCGATCTCTGAATATAAGCAGGTTTGGGCCAGGTTAGTACATGGATGGGAGACTGCCTGGGAATACCAGGTGCTTTAAATTTTTGGATATTTTTAACAAATTATATAATAATCATGCAAAAAAAAAAAAAAAAAGAAGAAGTCAATGCCCGATCTCTGAATCTTAGCAGTTTAAGGTCTGGTTAGTACTTGAATGATAGACCGCCAAGGAATACCAGGTGCTTTAAGCTTTTGGAATTTTTTCACTTAGTATATAATAAATTTGCCAAAAAATAGAGTCAATGCCCAATCTCTGAATATAAGCAGGTTTGGGCCAGGTTAGTACTTGGATGAGAGACCGCCTAGGAATACCAGGTGCTTTAAGCTTTTGGGGTTTCTTTCCTACTTTTATAATGTACTGGCGAGTAGATTGGCTGATCTTTAAATAGCCTTCTCTTTGCAGCAGTCTTCGCTTATGGCCATACCAGCCTGGCTATGCCCGATCTTGTCTGATCTCGTAAGCTAAGCAGGTTTGGGCCTGGTTAGTGCCTGGATGGGAGACAGCCTGGGAATACCAGGTACTGTAAGCTTTTTTGAAAATTTTCACTTAGTATATAATAATTTTGCCAAAAAATAGAGTCAATGCCCGATCTCTGAATATAAGCAGGTTTGCGCCAGGTTAGTACATGGATGGGAGACTGCCTGGGAATATCAGGTGCTTTACATTTTTGGATATTTTTCATGAATTATATAATATTCTTGCAAAAAAAAAAAAAAAAAAAGAGTCAATGCCCGATCTCTGAATCTTAGCAGATTTAGGTCTGGTTAGTACTTGGATGAGAGACCGCCAAGGAATACCAGGTGCTTTAAGCTTTTGGAATTTTTTCACTTAGTATATAATAAATTTGGCAAAAAATAAAGTCAATGCCCGATCTCTGAATATAAGCAGGTTTGGGCCAGGTTAGTACATGGATGGGAGACTGCCTGGGAATACCAGGTGCTTTAAATTTTTGGATTTTTTTCACGAATTATATAATAATCTTGCAAAAAAAAAAAAAAAGAAGAAGTCAATGCCCGATCTCTGAATCTTAGCAGGTTAAGGTCTGGTTAGTACTTGAATGATAGACCGCCAAGGAATACCAGGTGCTTTAAGCTTTTGGAATTTTTTCACTTAGTATATAATAAATTTGGCAAAAAATAGAGTCAATGCCCGATCTCTGAATATAAGCAGGTTTGGGCCAGGTTAGTACTTGGATGAGAGACCGCCTAGGAACACCAGGTGCTTTAAGCTTTTGGGGTTTCTTTCCTACTTTTATAATGTACTGGCGAGTAGATTGGCTGATCTTTAAATAGCCTTCTCTTTGCAGCAGTCTTCGCTTATGGCCATACCAGCCTGGCTATGCCCGATCTTGTCTGATCTCGGAAGCTAAGCAGGTTTGGGCCTGGTTAGTGCCTGGATGGGAGACCGCCTGGGAATGCCAGGTACTCTAAGCTATTTTGAAATTTTTCACTTAGTATATAATAATTTTGCCAAAAAATAGAGTCAATGCCCGATCTCTGAATATAAGCAGGTTTGCGCCAGGTTAGTACATGGATGGGAGACTGCCTGGGAATATCAGGTGCTTTAAATTTTTGGATATTTTTCACGAATTATATAATATTCTTGCAAAAAAAAAAAAAAAAAAAAGAGTCAATGCCCGATCTCTGAATCTTAGCAGGTTTAGGTCTGGTTAGTACTTGGATGAGAGACCGCCAAGGAATACCAGGTGCTTTAAGCTTTTGGAATTTTTTCACTTAGTATATAATAAATTTGGCAAAAAATAGAGTCAATGCCTGATCTCTGAATATAAGCAGGTTTGGGCCAGGTTAGTACATGGATGGGAGACTGCCTGGGAATACCAGGTGCTTTAAATTTTTGGATATTTTTAACAAATTATATAATAATCTTGCAAAAAAAAAAAAAAAAAGAAGAAGTCAATGCCCGATCTCTGAATCTTAGCAGGTTTGGGCCAGGTTAGTACTTGGATGAGAGACCGCCTAGGAATACCAGGTGCTTTAAGCTTTTGGGGTTTCTTTCCTACTTTTATAATGTACTGGCGAGTAGATTGGCTGATCTTTAAATAGCCTTCTCTTTGCAGCAGTCTTCGCTTATGGCCATACCAGCCTGGCTATGCCCGATCTTGTCTGATCTTGGAAGCTAAGCAGGTTTGGGCCTGGTTAGTGCCTGGATGGGAGACCGCCTGGGAATGCCAGGTACTCTAAGCTATTTTGAAATTTTTCACTTAGTATATAATAATTTTGCCAAAAAATAGAGTCAATGCCCGATCTCTGAATATAAGCAGGTTTGCGCCAGGTTAGTACATGGATGGGAGACTGCCTGGGAATATCAGGTGCTTTAAATTTTTGGATATTTTTCACGAATTATATAATATTCTTGCAAAAAAAAAAAAAAAGAAGAAGTCAATGCCCGATCTCTGAATCTTAGCAGGTTAAGGTCTGGTTAGTACTTGAATGATAGACCGCCAAGGAATACCAGGTGCTTTAAGCTTTTGGAATTTTTTCACTTAGTATATAATAAATTTGGCAAAAAATAGAGTCAATGCCCGATCTCTGAATATAAGCAGGTTTGGGCCAGGTTAGTACTTGGATGAGAGACCGCCTAGGAATACCAGGTGCTTTAAGCTTTTGGGGTTTCTTTCCTACTTTTATAATGTACTGGCGAGTAGATTGGCTGATCTTTAAATAGCCTTCTCTTTGCAGCAGTCTTCGCTTATGGCCATACCAGCCTGGCTATGCCCGACCTTGTCTGATCTTGGAAGCTAAGCAGGTTTGGGCCTGGTTAGTGCCTGGATGGGAGACCGCCTGGGAATGCCAGGTACTCTAAGCTATTTTGAAATTTTTCACTTAGTATATAATAATTTTGCCAAAAAATAGAGTCAATGCCCGATCTCTGAATATAAGCAGGTTTGCGCCAGGTTAGTACATGGATGGGAGACTGCCTGGGAATATCAGGTGCTTTAAATTTTTTGATATTTTTCACGAATTATATAATAATCTTGCAAAAAAAAAAAAAAAAAAAAAGAGTCAATGCCCGATCTCTGAATCTTAGCAGGTTTAGGTCTGGTTAGTACTTGGATGAGAGACCGCCAAGGAATACCAGGTGCTTTAAGCTTTTGGAATTTTTTCACTTAGTATATAATAAATTTGGCAAAAAATAGAGTCAGTGCCCGATCTCTGAATATAAGCAGGTTTGGGCCAGGTTAGTACATGGATGGGAGACTGCCTGGGAATACCAGGTGCTTTAAATTTTTGGATATTTTTAACAAATTATATAATAATCTTGCAAAAAAAAAAAAAAAAAAAAGAAGTCAATGCCCGATCTCTGAATCTTAGCAGTTTAAGGTCTGGTTAGTACTTGAATGATAGACCGCCAAGGAATACCAGGTGCTTTAAGCTTTTGGAATTTTTTCACTTAGTATATAATAAATTTGGCAAAAAATAGAGTCAATGCCCGATCTCTGAATATAAGCAGGTTTGGGCCAGGTTAGTACTTGGATGAGAGACCGCCTAGGAATACCAGGTGCTTTAAGCTTTTGGGGTTTCTTTCCTACTTTTATAATGTACTGGCGAGTAGATTGGCTGATCTTTAAATAGCCTTCTCTTTGCAGCAGTCTTCGCTTATGGCCATACCAGCCTGGCTATGCCCGATCTTGTCTGATCTCGTAAGCTAAGCAGGTTTGGGCCTGGTTAGTGCCTGGATGGGAGACAGCCTGGGAATACCAGGTACTGTAAGCTTTTTTGAAAATTTTCACTTAGTATATAATAATTTTGCCAAAAAATAGAGTCAATGCCCGATCTCTGAATATAAGCAGGTTTGCGCCAGGTTAGTACATGGATGAGAGACCGCCTAGGAATACCAGGTGCTTTAAGCTTTTGGGGTTTCTTTCCTACTTTTATAATGTACTGGCGAGTAGATTGGCTGATCTTTAAATAGCCTTCTCTTTGCAGCAGTCTTCGCTTATGGCCATACCAGCCTGGCTATGCCCGATCTTGTCTGATCTCGTAAGCTAAGCAGGTTTGGGCCTGGTTAGTGCCTGGATGGGAGACAGCCTGGGAATACCAGGTACTGTAAGCTTTTTTGAAATTTTTCACTTAGTATATAATAATTTTGCCAAAAAATAGAGTCAATGCCCGATCTCTGAATATAAGCAGGTTTGCGCCAGGTTAGTACATGGATGGGAGACTGCCTGGGAATATCAGGTGCTTTACATTTTTGGATATTTTTCATGAATTATATAATATTCTTGCAAAAAAAAAAAAAAAAAAAAGAGTCAATGCCCGATCTCTGAATCTTAGCAGATTTAGGTCTGGTTAGTACTTGGATGAGAGACCGCCAAGGAATACCAGGTGCTTTAAGCTTTTGGAATTTTTTCACTTAGTATATAATAAATTTGGCAAAAAATAGACTCAATGCCTGATCTCTGAATATAAGCAGGTTTGCGCCAGGTTAGTACATGGATGGGAGACTGCCTGGGAATACCAGGTGCTTTAAATTTTTGGATATTTTTCACAAATTATATAATATTCTTGCAAAAAAAAAAAAAAAAAAGAGTCAATGCCCGATCTCTGAATCTTAGCAGATTTAGGTCTGGTTAGTACTTGGATGAGAGACCGCCAAGGAATACCAGGTGCTTTAAGCTTTTGGAATTTTTTCACTTAGTATATAATAAATTTGGCAACAAATAGAGTCAATGCCCGATCTCTGAATATAAGCAGGTTTGGGCCAGGTTAGTACATGGATGGGAGACCGCCTGGGAATGCCAGGTACTCTAAGCTATTTTGAAATTTTTCACTTAGTATATAATAATTTTGCCAAAAAATAGAGTCAATGCCCGATCTCTGAATATAAGCAGGTTTGCGCCAGGTTAGTACATGGATGGGAGACTGCCTGGGAATATCAGGTGCTTTAAATTTTTGGATATTTTTCACGAATTATATAATAATCTTGCAAAAAAAAAAAAAAAAAAAAAGAGTCAATGCCCGATCTCTGAATCTTAGCAGGTTTAGGTCTGGTTAGTACTTGGATGAGAGACCGCCAAGGAATACCAGGTGCTTTAAGCTTTTGGAATTTTTTCACTTAGTATATAATAAATTTGGCAAAAAATAGAGTCAGTGCCCGATCTCTGAATATAAGCAGGTTTGGGCCAGGTTAGTACATGGATGGGAGACTGCCTGGGAATACCAGGTGCTTTAAATTTTTGGATATTTTTAACAAATTATATAATAATCTTGCAAAAAAAAAAAAAAAAAAAGAAGAAGTCAATGCCCGATCTCTGAATCTTAGCAGTTTAAGGTCTGGTTAGTACTTGAATGATAGACCGCCAAGGAATACCAGGTGCTTTAAGCTTTTGGAATTTTTTCACTTAGTATATAATAAATTTGGCAAAAAATAGAGTCAATGCCCGATCTCTGAATATAAGCAGGTTTGGGCCAGGTTAGTACTTGGATGAGAGACCGCCTAGGAATACCAGGTGCTTTAAGCTTTTGGGGTTTCTTTCCTACTTTTATAATGTACTGGCGAGTAGATTGGCTGATCTTTAAATAGCCTTCTCTTTGCAGCAGTCTTCGCTTATGGCCATACCAGCCTGGCTATGCCCGATCTTGTCTGATCTCGTAAGCTAAGCAGGTTTGGGCCTGGTTAGTGCCTGGATGGGAGACAGCCTGGGAATACCAGGTACTGTAAGCTTTTTTGAAAATTTTCACTTAGTATATAATAATTTTGCCAAAAAATAGAGTCAATGCCCGATCTCTGAATATAAGCAGGTTTGCGCCAGGTTAGTACATGGATGGGAGACTGCCTGGGAATATCAGGTGCTTTACATTTTTGGATATTTTTCACGAATTATATAATATTCTTGCAAAAAAAAAAAAAAAAAAAAAAAAGCCAATGCCCGATCTCTGAATCTTAGCAGGTTTAGGTCTGGTTAGTACTTGGATGAGAGACCGCCAAGGAATACCAGGTGCTTTAAGCTTTTGGAATTTTTTCACTTAGTATATAATAAATTTGGCAAAAAATAGAGTCAATGCCTGATCTCTGAATATAAGCAGGTTTGCGCCAGGTTAGTACATGGATGGGAGACTGCCTGGGAATACCAGGTGCTTTAAATTTTTGGATATTTTTCACGAATTATATAATAATCTTGCAAAAAAAAAAAAAAAAAGAGTCAATGCCCGATCTCTGAATTTTAGCAGGTTTAGGTCTAGTTAGTACTTGGATGAGAGACCGCCAAGGAATACCAGGTGCTTTAAGCTTTTGGAATTTTTTCACTTAGTATATAATAAATTTGGCAAAAAATAGAGTCAATGCCTGATCTCTGAATATAAGCAGGTTTGGGCCAGGTTAGTACATGGATGGGAGACTGCCTGGGAATACCAGGTGCTTTAAATTTTTGGATATTTTTCACGAATTATATAATAATCTTGCAAAAAAAAAAAAAAAAGAAGAAGTCAATGCCCGATCTCTGAATCTTAGCAGGTTAAGGTCTGGTTAGTACTTGAATGATAGACCGCCAAGGAATACCAGGTGCTTTAAGCTTTTGAAATTTTTTCACTTAGTATATAATAAATTTGGCAAAAAATAGAGTCAATGCCCGATCTCTGAATATAAGCAGGTTTGGGCCAGGTTAGTACTTGGATGAGAGACCGCCTAGGAATACCAGGTGCTTTAAGCTTTTGGGGTTTCTTTCCTACTTTTATAATGTACTGGCGAGTAGATTGGCTGATCTTTAAATAGCCTTCTCTTTGCAGCAGTCTTCGCTTATGGCCATACCAGCCTGGCTATGCCCGATCTTGTCTGATCTCGGAAGCTAAGCAGGTTTGGGCCTGGTTAGTGCCTGGATGGGAGACCGCCTGGGAATACCAGGTACTGTAAGCTTTTTTGAAATTTTTCACTTAGTATATAATAATTTTGCCAAAAAATAGAGTCAATGCCCGATCTCTGAATATAAGCAGGTTTGCGCCAGGTTAGTACATGGATGGGAGACTGCCTGGGAATATCAGGTGCTTTAAATTTTTGGATATTTTTCACGAATTATATAATATTCTTGCAAAAAAAAAAAAAAAAAAAAAAAGAGTCAATGCCCGATCTCTGAATCTTAGCAGGTTTAGGTCTGGTTAGTACTTGGATGAGAGACCGCCAAGGAATACCAGGTGCTTTAAGCTTTTGGAATTTTTTCACTTAGTATATAATAAATTTGGCAAAAAATAGAGTCAATGCCTGATCTCTGAATATAAGCAGGTTTGGGCCAGGTTAGTACATGGATGGGAGACTGCCTGGGAATACCAGGTGCTTTAAATTTTTGGATATTTTTCACAAATTATATAATAATCTTGCAAAAAAAAAAAAAAAAGAGTCAATGCCTGATCTCTGAATTTTAGCAGGTTTAGGTCTAGTTAGTACTTGGATGAGAGACCGCCAAGGAATACCAGGTGCTTTAAGCTTTTGGAATTTTTTCACTTAGTATATAATAAATTTGGCAAAAAATAGAGTCAATGCCCGATCTCTGAATATAAGCAGGTTTGGGCCAGGTTAGTACATGGATGGGAGACTGCCTGGGAATACCAGGTGCTTTAAATTTTTGGATATTTTTCACAAATTATATAATAATCTTGCAAAAAAAAAAAAAAAAAGAAGAAGTCAATGCCCGATCTCTGAATCTTAGCAGGTTAAGGTCTGGTTAGTACTTGAATGATAGACCGCCAAGGAATACCAGGTGCTTGAAAAAAAGAAATTTTTCACTTAGTATATAATAATTTTGCCAAAAAATAGAGTCAATGCCCGATCTCTGAATATAAGCAGGTTTGCGCCAGGTTAGTACATGGATGGGAGACTGCCTGGGAATATCAGGTGCTTTAAATTTTTGGATATTTTTCACGAATTATATGATAATCTTGCAAAAAAAAAAAAAAAAAAAGAGTCAATGCCCGATCTCTGAATCTTAGCAGGTTTAGGTCTGGTTAGTACTTGGATGAGAGACCGCCAAGGAATACCAGGTGCTTTAAGCTTTTGGAATTTTTTCACTTAGTATATAATAAATTTGGCAAAAAATAGAGTCAGTGCCCGATCTCTGAATATAAGCAGGTTTGGGCCAGGTTAGTACATGGATGGGAGACTGCCTGGGAATACCAGGTGCTTTAAATTTTTGGATATTTTTAACAAATTATATAATAATCTTGCAAAAAAAAAAAAAAAAAGAAGAAGTCAATGCCCGATCTCTGAATCTTAGCAGGTTTGGGCCAGGTTAGTACTTGGATGAGAGACCGCCTAGGAATACCAGGTGCTTTAAGCTTTTGGGGTTTCTTTCCTACTTTTATAATGTACTGGCGAGTAGATTGGCTGATCTTTAAATAGCCTTCTCTTTGCAGCAGTCTTCGCTTATGGCCATACCAAAAAAGAAGAAGTCAATGCCCGATATCTGAATCTTAGCAGTTTAAGGTCTGGTTAGTACTTGAATGATAGACCGCCAAGGAATACCAGGTGCTTTAAGCTTTTGGAATTTTTTCACTTAGTATATAATAAATTTGGCAAAAAATAGAGTCAATGCCCGATCTCTGAATATAAGCAGGTTTGGGCCAGGTTAGTACTTGGATGAGAGACCGCCTAGGAATACCAGGTGCTTTAAGCTTTTGGGGTTTCTTTCCTACTTTTATAATGTACTGGCGAGTAGATTGGCTGATCTTTAAATAGCCTTCTCTTTGCAGCAGTCTTCGCTTATGGCCATACCAGCCTGGCTATGCCCGATCTTGTCTGATCTCGTAAGCTAAGCAGGTTTGGGCCTGGTTAGTGCCTGGATGGGAGACAGCCTGGGAATACCAGGTACTGTAAGCTTTTTTGAAATTTTTCACTTAGTATATAATAATTTTGCCAAAAAATAGAGTCAATGCCCGATCTCTGAATATAAGCAGGTTTGCGCCAGGTTAGTACATGGATGGGAGACTGCCTGGGAATATCAGGTGCTTTACATTTTTGGATATTTTTCATGAATTATATAATATTCTTGCAAAAAAAAAAAAAAAAAAAAGAGTCAATGCCCGATCTCTGAATCTTAGCAGATTTAGGTCTGGTTAGTACTTGGATGAGAGACCGCCAAGGAATACCAGGTGCTTTAAGCTTTTGGAATTTTTTCACTTAGTATATAATAAATTTGGCAAAAAATAGACTCAATGCCTGATCTCTGAATATAAGCAGGTTTGCGCCAGGTTAGTACATGGATGGGAGACTGCCTGGGAATACCAGGTGCTTTAAATTTTTGGATATTTTTCACAAATTATATAATATTCTTGCAAAAAAAAAAAAAAAAAAGAGTCAATGCCCGATCTCTGAATCTTAGCAGATTTAGGTCTGGTTAGTACTTGGATGAGAGACCGCCAAGGAATACCAGGTGCTTTAAGCTTTTGGAATTTTTTCACTTAGTATATAATAAATTTGGCAAAAAATAGAGTCAATGCCCGATCTCTGAATATAAGCAGGTTTGGGCCAGGTTAGTACATGGATGGGAGACTGCCTGGGAATACCAGGTGCTTTAAATTTTTGGATATTTTTCACGAATTATATAATATTCTTGCAAAAAAAAAAAAAGAAGAAGTCAATGCCCGATCTCTGAATCTTAGCAGGTTAAGGTCTGGTTAGTACTTGAATGATAGACCGCCAAGGAATACCAGGTGCTTTAAGCTTTTGGAATTTTTTCACTTAGTATATAATAAATTTGGCAAAAAATAGAGTCAATGCCCGATCTCTGAATATAAGCAGGTTTGGGCCAGGTTAGTACTTGGATGAGAGACCGCCTAGGAATACCAGGTGCTTTAAGCTTTTGGGGTTTCTTTCCTACTTTTATAATGTACTGGCGAGTAGATTGGCTGATCTTTAAATAGCCTTCTCTTTGCAGCAGTCTTCGCTTATGGCCATACCAGCCTGGCTATGCCCGATCTTGTCTGATCTTGGAAGCTAAGCAGGTTTGGGCCTGGTTAGTGCCTGGATGGGAGACCGCCTGGGAATGCCAGGTACTCTAAGCTATTTTGAAATTTTTCACTTAGTATATAATAATTTTGCCAAAAAATAGAGTCAATGCCCGATCTCTGAATATAAGCAGGTTTGGGCCAGGTTAGTACATGGATGGGAGACTGCCTGGGAATATCAGGTGCTTTAATTTTTTGGATATTTTTCACGAATTATATAATAATCTTGCAAAAAAAAAAAAAAAAAAAAAAAGAGTCAATGCCCGATCTCTGAATCTTAGCAGGTTTAGGTCTGGTTAGTACTTGGATGAGAGACCGCCAAGGAATACCAGGTGCTTTAAGCTTTTGGAATTTTTTCACTTAGTATATAATAAATTTGGCAAAAAATAGAGTCAGTGCCCGATCTCTGAATATAAGCAGGTTTGGGCCAGGTTAGTACATGGATGGGAGACTGCCTGGGAATACCAGGTGCTTTAAATTTTTGGATATTTTTAACAAATTATATAATAATCTTGCAAAAAAAAAAAAAAAAAAGAAGAAGTCAATGCCCGATATCTGAATCTTAGCAGTTTAAGGTCTGGTTAGTACTTGAATGATAGACCGCCAAGGAATACCAGGTGCTTTAAGCTTTTGGAATTTTTTCACTTAGTATATAATAAATTTGGCAAAAAATAGAGTCAATGCCCGATCTCTGAATATAAGCAGGTTTGGGCCAGGTTAGTACTTGGATGAGAGACCGCCTAGGAATACCAGGTGCTTTAAGCTTTTGGGGTTTCTTTCCTACTTTTATAATGTACTGGCGAGTAGATTGGCTGATCTTTAAATAGCCTTCTCTTTGCAGCAGTCTTCGCTTATGGCCATACCAGCCTGGCTATGCCCGATCTTGTCTGATCTCGTAAGCTAAGCAGGTTTGGGCCTGGTTAGTGCCTGGATGGGAGACAGCCTGGGAATACCAGGTACTGTAAGCTTTTTTGAAAATTTTCACTTAGTATATAATAATTTTGCCAAAAAATAGAGTCAATGCCCGATCTCTGAATATAAGCAGGTTTGCGCCAGGTTAGTACATGGATGAGAGACCGCCTAGGAATACCAGGTGCTTTAAGCTTTTGGGGTTTCTTTCCTACTTTTATAATGTACTGGCGAGTAGATTGGCTGATCTTTAAATAGCCTTCTCTTTGCAGCAGTCTTCGCTTATGGCCATACCAGCCTGGCTATGCCCGATCTTGTCTGATCTCGTAAGCTAAGCAGGTTTGGGCCTGGTTAGTGCCTGGATGGGAGACAGCCTGGGAATACCAGGTACTGTAAGCTTTTTTGAAATTTTTCACTTAGTATATAATAATTTTGCCAAAAAATAGAGTCAATGCCCGATCTCTGAATATAAGCAGGTTTGCGCCAGGTTAGTACATGGATGGGAGACTGCCTGGGAATATCAGGTGCTTTACATTTTTGGATATTTTTCATGAATTATATAATATTCTTGCAAAAAAAAAAAAAAAAAAAAGAGTCAATGCCCGATCTCTGAATCTTAGCAGATTTAGGTCTGGTTAGTACTTGGATGAGAGACCGCCAAGGAATACCAGGTGCTTTAAGCTTTTGGAATTTTTTCACTTAGTATATAATAAATTTGGCAAAAAATAGACTCAATGCCTGATCTCTGAATATAAGCAGGTTTGCGCCAGGTTAGTACATGGATGGGAGACTGCCTGGGAATACCAGGTGCTTTAAATTTTTGGATATTTTTCACAAATTATATAATATTCTTGCAAAAAAAAAAAAAAAAAAGAGTCAATGCCCGATCTCTGAATCTTAGCAGATTTAGGTCTGGTTAGTACTTGGATGAGAGACCGCCAAGGAATACCAGGTGCTTTAAGCTTTTGGAATTTTTTCACTTAGTATATAATAAATTTGGCAACAAATAGAGTCAATGCCCGATCTCTGAATATAAGCAGGTTTGGGCCAGGTTAGTACATGGATGGGAGACTGCCTGGGAATACCAGGTGCTTTAAATTTTTGGATATTTTTCACGAATTATATAATATTCTTGCAAAAAAAAAAAAAAAAGAAGAAGTCAATGCCCGATCTCTGAATCTTAGCAGGTTAAGGTCTGGTTAGTACTTGAATGATAGACCGCCAAGGAATACCAGGTGCTTTAAGCTTTTGGAATTTTTTCACTTAGTATATAATAAATTTGGCAAAAAATAGAGTCAATGCCCGATCTCTGAATATAAGCAGGTTTGGGCCAGGTTAGTACTTGGATGAGAGACCGCCTAGGAATACCAGGTGCTTTAAGCTTTTGGGGTTTCTTTCCTACTTTTATAATGTACTGGCGAGTAGATTGGCTGATCTTTAAATAGCCTTCTCTTTGCAGCAGTCTTCGCTTATGGCCATACCAGCCTGGCTATGCCCGACCTTGTCTGATCTTGGAAGCTAAGCAGGTTTGGGCCTGGTTAGTGCCTGGATGGGAGACCGCCTGGGAATGCCAGGTACTCTAAGCTATTTTGAAATTTTTCACTTAGTATATAATAATTTTGCCAAAAAATAGAGTCAATGCCCGATCTCTGAATATAAGCAGGTTTGCGCCAGGTTAGTACATGGATGGGAGACTGCCTGGGAATATCAGGTGCTTTAAATTTTTGGATATTTTTCACGAATTATATAATAATCTTGCAAAAAAAAAAAAAAAAAAAAAGAGTCAATGCCCGATCTCTGAATCTTAGCAGGTTTAGGTCTGGTTAGTACTTGGATGAGAGACCGCCAAGGAATACCAGGTGCTTTAAGCTTTTGGAATTTTTTCACTTAGTATATAATAAATTTGGCAAAAAATAGAGTCAGTGCCCGATCTCTGAATATAAGCAGGTTTGGGCCAGGTTAGTACATGGATGGGAGACTGCCTGGGAATACCAGGTGCTTTAAATTTTTGGATATTTTTAACAAATTATATAATAATCTTGCAAAAAAAAAAAAAAAAAAGAAGAAGTCAATGCCCGATCTCTGAATCTTAGCAGTTTAAGGTCTGGTTAGTACTTGAATGATAGACCGCCAAGGAATACCAGGTGCTTTAAGCTTTTGGAATTTTTTCACTTAGTATATAATAAATTTGGCAAAAAATAGAGTCAATGCCCGATCTCTGAATATAAGCAGGTTTGGGCCAGGTTAGTACTTGGATGAGAGACCGCCTAGGAATACCAGGTGCTTTAAGCTTTTGGGGTTTCTTTCCTACTTTTATAATGTACTGGCGAGTAGATTGGCTGATCTTTAAATAGCCTTCTCTTTGCAGCAGTCTTCGCTTATGGCCATACCAGCCTGGCTATGCCCGATCTTGTCTGATCTCGTAAGCTAAGCAGGTTTGGGCCTGGTTAGTGCCTGGATGGGAGACAGCCTGGGAATACCAGGTACTGTAAGCTTTTTTGAAAATTTTCACTTAGTATATAATAATTTTGCCAAAAAATAGAGTCAATGCCCGATCTCTGAATATAAGCAGGTTTGCGCCAGGTTAGTACATGGATGGGAGACTGCCTGGGAATATCAGGTGCTTTACATTTTTGGATATTTTTCACGAATTATATAATATTCTTGCAAAAAAAAAAAAAAAAAAAAAAAAGTCAATGCCCGATCTCTGAATCTTAGCAGGTTTAGGTCTGGTTAGTACTTGGATGAGAGACCGCCAAGGAATACCAGGTGCTTTAAGCTTTTGGAATTTTTTCACTTAGTATATAATAAATTTGGCAAAAAATAGAGTCAATGCCTGATCTCTGAATATAAGCAGGTTTGCGCCAGGTTAGTACATGGATGGGAGACTGCCTGGGAATACCAGGTGCTTTAAATTTTTGGATATTTTTCACGAATTATATAATAATCTTGCAAAAAAAAAAAAAAAAAGAGTCAATGCCCGATCTCTGAATTTTAGCAGGTTTAGGTCTAGTTAGTACTTGGATGAGAGACCGCCAAGGAATACCAGGTGCTTTAAGCTTTTGGAATTTTTTCACTTAGTATATAATAAATTTGGCAAAAAATAGAGTCAATGCCCGATCTCTGAATATAAGCAGGTTTGGGCCAGGTTAGTACATGGATGGGAGACTGCCTGGGAATACCAGGTGCTTTAAATTTTTGGATATTTTTCACGAATTATATAATAATCTTGCAAAAAAAAAAAAAAAAAGAAGAAGTCAATGCCCGATCTCTGAATCTTAGCAGGTTAAGGTCTGGTTAGTACTTGAATGATAGACCGCCAAGGAATACCAGGTGCTTTAAGCTTTTGAAATTTTTTCACTTAGTATATAATAAATTTGGCAAAAAATAGAGTCAATGCCCGATCTCTGAATATAAGCAGGTTTGGGCCAGGTTAGTACTTGGATGAGAGACCGCCTAGGAATACCAGGTGCTTTAAGCTTTTGGGGTTTCTTTCCTACTTTTATAATGTACTGGCGAGTAGATTGGCTGATCTTTAAATAGCCTTCTCTTTGCAGCAGTCTTCGCTTATGGCCATACCAGCCTGGCTATGCCCGATCTTGTCTGATCTCGGAAGCTAAGCAGGTTTGGGCCTGGTTAGTGCCTGGATGGGAGACCGCCTGGGAATACCAGGTACTGTAAGCTTTTTTGAAATTTTTCACTTAGTATATAATAATTTTGCCAAAAAATAGAGTCAATGCCCGATCTCTGAATATAAGCAGGTTTGCGCCAGGTTATTACATGGATGGGAGACTGCCTGGGAATATCAGGTGCTTTAAATTTTTGGATATTTTTCACGAATTATATAATATTCTTGCAAAAAAAAAAAAAAAAAAAAAAAGAGTCAATGCCCGATCTCTGAATCTTAGCAGGTTTAGGTCTGGTTAGTACTTGGATGAGAGACCGCCAAGGAATACCAGGTGCTTTAAGCTTTTGGAATTTTTTCACTTAGTATATAATAAATTTGGCAAAAAATAGAGTCAATGCCTGATCTCTGAATATAAGCAGGTTTGGGCCAGGTTAGTACATGGATGGGAGACTGCCTGGGAATACCAGGTGCTTTAAATTTTTGGATATTTTTCACAAATTATATAATAATCTTGCAAAAAAAAAAAAAAAAGAGTCAATGCCTGATCTCTGAATTTTAGCAGGTTTAGGTCTAGTTAGTACTTGGATGAGAGACCGCCAAGGAATACCAGGTGCTTTAAGCTTTTGGAATTTTTTCACTTAGTATATAATAAATTTGGCAAAAAATAGAGTCAATGCCCGATCTCTGAATATAAGCAGGTTTGGGCCAGGTTAGTACATGGATGGGAGACTGCCTGGGAATACCAGGTGCTTTAAATTTTTGGATATTTTTCACAAATTATATAATAATCTTGCAAAAAAAAAAAAAAAAAGAAGAAGTCAATGCCCGATCTCTGAATCTTAGCAGGTTAAGGTCTGGTTAGTACTTGAATGATAGACCGCCAAGGAATACCAGGTGCTTGAAAAAAAGAAATTTTTCACTTAGTATATAATAATTTTGCCAAAAAATAGAGTCAATGCCCGATCTCTGAATATAAGCAGGTTTGCGCCAGGTTAGTACATGGATGGGAGACTGCCTGGGAATATCAGGTGCTTTAAATTTTTGGATATTTTTCACGAATTATATGATAATCTTGCAAAAAAAAAAAAAAAAAAAGAGTCAATGCCCGATCTCTGAATCTTAGCAGGTTTAGGTCTGGTTAGTACTTGGATGAGAGACCGCCAAGGAATACCAGGTGCTTTAAGCTTTTGGAATTTTTTCACTTAGTATATAATAAATTTGGCAAAAAATAGAGTCAGTGCCCGATCTCTGAATATAAGCAGGTTTGGGCCAGGTTAGTACATGGATGGGAGACTGCCTGGGAATACCAGGTGCTTTAAATTTTTGGATATTTTTAACAAATTATATAATAATCTTGCAAAAAAAAAAAAAAAAAGAAGAAGTCAATGCCCGATCTCTGAATCTTAGCAGGTTTGGGCCAGGTTAGTACTTGGATGAGAGACCGCCTAGGAATACCAGGTGCTTTAAGCTTTTGGGGTTTCTTTCCTACTTTTATAATGTACTGGCGAGTAGATTGGCTGATCTTTAAATAGCCTTCTCTTTGCAGCAGTCTTCGCTTATGGCCATACCAAAAAAGAAGAAGTCAATGCCCGATCTCTGAATCTTAGCAGTTTAAGGTCTGGTTAGTACTTGAATGATAGACCGCCAAGGAATACCAGGTGCTTTAAGCTTTTGGAATTTTTTCACTTAGTATATAATAAATTTGGCAAAAAATAGAGTCAATGCCCGATCTCTGAATATAAGCAGGTTTGGGCCAGGTTAGTACTTGGATGAGAGACCGCCTAGGAATACCAGGTGCTTTAAGCTTTTGGGGTTTCTTTCCTACTTTTATAATGTACTGGCGAGTAGATTGGCTGATCTTTAAATAGCCTTCTCTTTGCAGCAGTCTTCGCTTATGGCCATACCAGCCTGGCTATGCCCGATCTTGTCTGATCTCGTAAGCTAAGCAGGTTTGGGCCTGGTTAGTGCCTGGATGGGAGACAGCCTGGGAATACCAGGTACTGTAAGCTTTTTTGAAAATTTTCACTTAGTATATAATAATTTTGCCAAAAAATAGAGTCAATGCCCGATCTCTGAATATAAGCAGGTTTGCGCCAGGTTAGTACATGGATGGGAGACTGCCTGGGAATATCAGGTGCTTTACATTTTTGGATATTTTTCACGAATTATATAATATTCTTGCAAAAAAAAAAAAAAAAAAAAAAAAAGTCAATGCCCGATCTCTGAATCTTAGCAGGTTTAGGTCTGGTTAGTACTTGGATGAGAGACCGCCAAGGAATACCAGGTGCTTTAAGCTTTTGGAATTTTTTCACTTAGTATATAATAAATTTGGCAAAAAATAGAGTCAATGCCTGATCTCTGAATATAAGCAGGTTTGCGCCAGGTTAGTACATGGATGGGAGACTGCCTGGGAATACCAGGTGCTTTAAATTTTTGGATATTTTTCACGAATTATATAATAATCTTGCAAAAAAAAAAAAAAAAGAGTCAATGCCCGATCTCTGAATTTTAGCAGGTTTAGGTCTAGTTAGTACTTGGATGAGAGACCGCCAAGGAATACCAGGTGCTTTAAGCTTTTGGAATTTTTTCACTTAGTATATAATAAATTTGGCAAAAAATAGAGTCAATGCCCGATCTCTGAATATAAGCAGGTTTGGGCCAGGTTAGTACATGGATGGGAGACTGCCTGGGAATACCAGGTGCTTTAAATTTTTGGATATTTTTCACGAATTATATAATAATCTTGCAAAAAAAAAAAAAAAAAGAAGAAGTCAATGCCCGATCTCTGAATCTTAGCAGGTTAAGGTCTGGTTAGTACTTGAATGATAGACCGCCAAGGAATACCAGGTGCTTTAAGCTTTTGAAATTTTTTCACTTAGTATATAATAAATTTGGCAAAAAATAGAGTCAATGCCCGATCTCTGAATATCAGCAGGTTTGGGCCAGGTTAGTACTTGGATGAGAGACCGCCTAGGAATACCAGGTGCTTTAAGCTTTTGGGGTTTCTTTCCTACTTTTATAATGTACTGGCGAGTAGATTGGCTGATCTTTAAATAGCCTTCTCTTTGCAGCAGTCTTCGCTTATGGCCATACCAGCCTGGCTATGCCCGATCTTGTCTGATCTCGGAAGCTAAGCAGGTTTGGGCCTGGTTAGTGCCTGGATGGGAGACCGCCTGGGAATACCAGGTACTGTAAGCTTTTTTGAAATTTTTCACTTAGTATATAATAATTTTGCCAAAAAATAGAGTCAATGCCCGATCTCTGAATATAAGCAGGTTTGCGCCAGGTTATTACATGGATGGGAGACTGCCTGGGAATATCAGGTGCTTTAAATTTTTGGATATTTTTCACGAATTATATAATATTCTTGCAAAAAAAAAAAAAAAAAAAAAAAAGAGTCAATGCCCGATCTCTGAATCTTAGCAGGTTTAGGTCTGGTTAGTACTTGGATGAGAGACCGCCAAGGAATACCAGGTGCTTTAAGCTTTTGGAATTTTTTCACTTAGTATATAATAAATTTGGCAAAAAATAGAGTCAATGCCTGATCTCTGAATATAAGCAGGTTTGGGCCAGGTTAGTACATGGATGGGAGACTGCCTGGGAATACCAGGTGCTTTAAATTTTTGGATATTTTTCACAAATTATATAATAATCTTGCAAAAAAAAAAAAAAAGAGTCAATGCCTGATCTCTGAATTTTAGCAGGTTTAGGTCTAGTTAGTACTTGGATGAGAGACCGCCAAGGAATACCAGGTGCTTTAAGCTTTTGGAATTTTTTCACTTAGTATATAATAAATTTGGCAAAAAATAGAGTCAATGCCCGATCTCTGAATATAAGCAGGTTTGGGCCAGGTTAGTACATGGATGGGAGACTGCCTGGGAATACCAGGTGCTTTAAATTTTTGGATATTTTTCACAAATTATATAATAATCTTGCAAAAAAAAAAAAAAAAGAAGAAGTCAATGCCCGATCTCTGAATCTTAGCAGGTTAAGGTCTGGTTAGTACTTGAATGATAGACCGCCAAGGAATACCAGGTGCTTGAAAAAAAGAAATTTTTCACTTAGTATATAATAATTTTGCCAAAAAATAGAGTCAATGCCCGATCTCTGAATATAAGCAGGTTTGCGCCAGGTTAGTACATGGATGGGAGACTGCCTGGGAATATCAGGTGCTTTAAATTTTTGGATATTTTTCACGAATTATATGATAATCTTGCAAAAAAAAAAAAAAAAAAAGAGTCAATGCCCGATCTCTGAATCTTAGCAGGTTTAGGTCTGGTTAGTACTTGGATGAGAGACCGCCAAGGAATACCAGGTGCTTTAAGCTTTTGGAATTTTTTCACTTAGTATATAATAAATTTGGCAAAAAATAGAGTCAGTGCCCGATCTCTGAATATAAGCAGGTTTGGGCCAGGTTAGTACATGGATGGGAGACTGCCTGGGAATACCAGGTGCTTTAAATTTTTGGATATTTTTAACAAATTATATAATAATCTTGCAAAAAAAAAAAAAAAAAAGAAGAAGTCAATGCCCGATCTCTGAATCTTAGCAGGTTTGGGCCAGGTTAGTACTTGGATGAGAGACCGCCTAGGAATACCAGGTGCTTTAAGCTTTTGGGGTTTCTTTCCTACTTTTATAATGTACTGGCGAGTAGATTGGCTGATCTTTAAATAGCCTTCTCTTTGCAGCAGTCTTCGCTTATGGCCATACCAAAAAAGAAGAAGTCAATGCCCGATATCTGAATCTTAGCAGTTTAAGGTCTGGTTAGTACTTGAATGATAGACCGCCAAGGAATACCAGGTGCTTTAAGCTTTTGGAATTTTTTCACTTAGTATATAATAAATTTGGCAAAAAATAGAGTCAATGCCCGATCTCTGAATATAAGCAGGTTTGGGCCAGGTTAGTACTTGGATGAGAGACCGCCTAGGAATACCAGGTGCTTTAAGCTTTTGGGGTTTCTTTCCTACTTTTATAATGTACTGGCGAGTAGATTGGCTGATCTTTAAATAGCCTTCTCTTTGCAGCAGTCTTCGCTTATGGCCATACCAGCCTGGCTATGCCCGATCTTGTCTGATCTCGTAAGCTAAGCAGGTTTGGGCCTGGTTAGTGCCTGGATGGGAGACAGCCTGGGAATACCAGGTACTGTAAGCTTTTTTGAAATTTTTCACTTAGTATATAATAATTTTGCCAAAAAATAGAGTCAATGCCCGATCTCTGAATATAAGCAGGTTTGCGCCAGGTTAGTACATGGATGGGAGACTGCCTGGGAATATCAGGTGCTTTACATTTTTGGATATTTTTCATGAATTATATAATATTCTTGCAAAAAAAAAAAAAAAAAAAGAGTCAATGCCCGATCTCTGAATCTTAGCAGATTTAGGTCTGGTTAGTACTTGGATGAGAGACCGCCAAGGAATACCAGGTGCTTTAAGCTTTTGGAATTTTTTCACTTAGTATATAATAAATTTGGCAAAAAATAGACTCAATGCCTGATCTCTGAATATAAGCAGGTTTGCGCCAGGTTAGTACATGGATGGGAGACTGCCTGGGAATACCAGGTGCTTTAAATTTTTGGATATTTTTCACAAATTATATAATATTCTTGCAAAAAAAAAAAAAAAAAAAGAGTCAATGCCCGATCTCTGAATCTTAGCAGATTTAGGTCTGGTTAGTACTTGGATGAGAGACCGCCAAGGAATACCAGGTGCTTTAAGCTTTTGGAATTTTTTCACTTAGTATATAATAAATTTGGCAAAAAATAGAGTCAATGCCCGATCTCTGAATATAAGCAGGTTTGGGCCAGGTTAGTACATGGATGGGAGACTGCCTGGGAATACCAGGTGCTTTAAATTTTTGGATATTTTTCACAAATTATATAATATTCTTGCAAAAAAAAAAAAAGAAGAAGTCAATGCCCGATCTCTGAATCTTAGCAGGTTAAGGTCTGGTTAGTACTTGAATGATAGACCGCCAAGGAATACCAGGTGCTTTAAGCTTTTGGAATTTTTTCACTTAGTATATAATAAATTTGGCAAAAAATAGAGTCAATGCCCGATCTCTGAATATAAGCAGGTTTGGGCCAGGTTAGTACTTGGATGAGAGACCGCCTAGGAATACCAGGTGCTTTAAGCTTTTGGGGTTTCTTTCCTACTTTTATAATGTACTGGCGAGTAGATTGGCTGATCTTTAAATAGCCTTCTCTTTGCAGCAGTCTTCGCTTATGGCCATACCAAAAAAGAAGAAGTCAATGCCCGATCTCTGAATCTTAGCAGTTTAAGGTCTGGTTAGTACTTGAATGATAGACCGCCAAGGAATACCAGGTGCTTTAAGCTTTTGGAATTTTTTCACTTAGTATATAATAAATTTGGCAAAAAATAGAGTCAATGCCCGATCTCTGAATATAAGCAGGTTTGGGCCAGGTTAGTACTTGGATGAGAGACCGCCTAGGAATACCAGGTGCTTTAAGCTTTTGGGGTTTCTTTCCTACTTTTATAATGTACTGGCGAGTAGATTGGCTGATCTTTAAATAGCCTTCTCTTTGCAGCAGTCTTCGCTTATGGCCATACCAGCCTGGCTATGCCCGATCTTGTCTGATCTCGTAAGCTAAGCAGGTTTGGGCCTGGTTAGTGCCTGGATGGGAGACAGCCTGGGAATACCAGGTACTGTAAGCTTTTTTGAAAATTTTCACTTAGTATATAATAATTTTGCCAAAAAATAGAGTCAATGCCCGATCTCTGAATATAAGCAGGTTTGCGCCAGGTTAGTACATGGATGGGAGACTGCCTGGGAATATCAGGTGCTTTACATTTTTGGATATTTTTCACGAATTATATAATATTCTTGCAAAAAAAAAAAAAAAAAAAAAAAAGTCAATGCCCGATCTCTGAATCTTAGCAGGTTTAGGTCTGGTTAGTACTTGGATGAGAGACCGCCAAGGAATACCAGGTGCTTTAAGCTTTTGGAATTTTTTCACTTAGTATATAATAAATTTGGCAAAAAATAGAGTCAATGCCTGATCTCTGAATATAAGCAGGTTTGCGCCAGGTTAGTACATGGATGGGAGACTGCCTGGGAATACCAGGTGCTTTAAATTTTTGGATATTTTTCACGAATTATATAATAATCTTGCAAAAAAAAAAAAAAAAGAGTCAATGCCCGATCTCTGAATTTTAGCAGGTTTAGGTCTAGTTAGTACTTGGATGAGAGACCGCCAAGGAATACCAGGTGCTTTAAGCTTTTGGAATTTTTTCACTTAGTATATAATAAATTTGGCAAAAAATAGAGTCAATGCCCGATCTCTGAATATAAGCAGGTTTGGGCCAGGTTAGTACATGGATGGGAGACTGCCTGGGAATACCAGGTGCTTTAAATTTTTGGATATTTTTCACGAATTATATAATAATCTTGCAAAAAAAAAAAAAAAAAGAAGAAGTCAATGCCCGATCTCTGAATCTTAGCAGGTTAAGGTCTGGTTAGTACTTGAATGATAGACCGCCAAGGAATACCAGGTGCTTTAAGCTTTTGAAATTTTTTCACTTAGTATATAATAAATTTGGCAAAAAATAGAGTCAATGCCCGATCTCTGAATATAAGCAGGTTTGGGCCAGGTTAGTACTTGGATGAGAGACCGCCTAGGAATACCAGGTGCTTTAAGCTTTTGGGGTTTCTTTCCTACTTTTATAATGTACTGGCGAGTAGATTGGCTGATCTTTAAATAGCCTTCTCTTTGCAGCAGTCTTCGCTTATGGCCATACCAGCCTGGCTATGCCCGATCTTGTCTGATCTCGGAAGCTAAGCAGGTTTGGGCCTGGTTAGTGCCTGGATGGGAGACCGCCTGGGAATACCAGGTACTGTAAGCTTTTTTGAAATTTTTCACTTAGTATATAATAATTTTGCCAAAAAATAGAGTCAATGCCCGATCTCTGAATATAAGCAGGTTTGCGCCAGGTTATTACATGGATGGGAGACTGCCTGGGAATATCAGGTGCTTTAAATTTTTGGATATTTTTCACGAATTATATAATATTCTTGCAAAAAAAAAAAAAAAAAAAAAAAGAGTCAATGCCCGATCTCTGAATCTTAGCAGGTTTAGGTCTGGTTAGTACTTGGATGAGAGACCGCCAAGGAATACCAGGTGCTTTAAGCTTTTGGAATTTTTTCACTTAGTATATAATAAATTTGGCAAAAAATAGAGTCAATGCCTGATCTCTGAATATAAGCAGGTTTGGGCCAGGTTAGTACATGGATGGGAGACTGCCTGGGAATACCAGGTGCTTTAAATTTTTGGATATTTTTCACAAATTATATAATAATCTTGCAAAAAAAAAAAAAAAGAGTCAATGCCTGATCTCTGAATTTTAGCAGGTTTAGGTCTAGTTAGTACTTGGATGAGAGACCGCCAAGGAATACCAGGTGCTTTAAGCTTTTGGAATTTTTTCACTTAGTATATAATAAATTTGGCAAAAAATAGAGTCAATGCCCGATCTCTGAATATAAGCAGGTTTGGGCCAGGTTAGTACATGGATGGGAGACTGCCTGGGAATACCAGGTGCTTTAAATTTTTGGATATTTTTCACAAATTATATAATAATCTTGCAAAAAAAAAAAAAAAAAGAAGAAGTCAATGCCCGATCTCTGAATCTTAGCAGGTTAAGGTCTGGTTAGTACTTGAATGATAGACCGCCAAGGAATACCAGGTGCTTGAAAAAAAGAAATTTTTCACTTAGTATATAATAATTTTGCCAAAAAATAGAGTCAATGCCCGATCTCTGAATATAAGCAGGTTTGCGCCAGGTTAGTACATGGATGGGAGACTGCCTGGGAATATCAGGTGCTTTAAATTTTTGGATATTTTTCACGAATTATATGATAATCTTGCAAAAAAAAAAAAAAAAAAAGAGTCAATGCCCGATCTCTGAATCTTAGCAGGTTTAGGTCTGGTTAGTACTTGGATGAGAGACCGCCAAGGAATACCAGGTGCTTTAAGCTTTTGGAATTTTTTCACTTAGTATATAATAAATTTGGCAAAAAATAGAGTCAGTGCCCGATCTCTGAATATAAGCAGGTTTGGGCCAGGTTAGTACATGGATGGGAGACTGCCTGGGAATACCAGGTGCTTTAAATTTTTGGATATTTTTAACAAATTATATAATAATCTTGCAAAAAAAAAAAAAAAAAGAAGAAGTCAATGCCCGATCTCTGAATCTTAGCAGGTTTGGGCCAGGTTAGTACTTGGATGAGAGACCGCCTAGGAATACCAGGTGCTTTAAGCTTTTGGGGTTTCTTTCCTACTTTTATAATGTACTGGCGAGTAGATTGGCTGATCTTTAAATAGCCTTCTCTTTGCAGCAGTCTTCGCTTATGGCCATACCAAAAAAGAAGAAGTCAATGCCCGATATCTGAATCTTAGCAGTTTAAGGTCTGGTTAGTACTTGAATGATAGACCGCCAAGGAATACCAGGTGCTTTAAGCTTTTGGAATTTTTTCACTTAGTATATAATAAATTTGGCAAAAAATAGAGTCAATGCCCGATCTCTGAATATAAGCAGGTTTGGGCCAGGTTAGTACTTGGATGAGAGACCGCCTAGGAATACCAGGTGCTTTAAGCTTTTGGGGTTTCTTTCCTACTTTTATAATGTACTGGCGAGTAGATTGGCTGATCTTTAAATAGCCTTCTCTTTGCAGCAGTCTTCGCTTATGGCCATACCAGCCTGGCTATGCCCGATCTTGTCTGATCTCGTAAGCTAAGCAGGTTTGGGCCTGGTTAGTGCCTGGATGGGAGACAGCCTGGGAATACCAGGTACTGTAAGCTTTTTTGAAATTTTTCACTTAGTATATAATAATTTTGCCAAAAAATAGAGTCAATGCCCGATCTCTGAATATAAGCAGGTTTGCGCCAGGTTAGTACATGGATGGGAGACTGCCTGGGAATATCAGGTGCTTTACATTTTTGGATATTTTTCATGAATTATATAATATTCTTGCAAAAAAAAAAAAAAAAAAAGAGTCAATGCCCGATCTCTGAATCTTAGCAGATTTAGGTCTGGTTAGTACTTGGATGAGAGACCGCCAAGGAATACCAGGTGCTTTAAGCTTTTGGAATTTTTTCACTTAGTATATAATAAATTTGGCAAAAAATAGACTCAATGCCTGATCTCTGAATATAAGCAGGTTTGCGCCAGGTTAGTACATGGATGGGAGACTGCCTGGGAATACCAGGTGCTTTAAATTTTTGGATATTTTTCACAAATTATATAATATTCTTGCAAAAAAAAAAAAAAAAAAAGAGTCAATGCCCGATCTCTGAATCTTAGCAGATTTAGGTCTGGTTAGTACTTGGATGAGAGACCGCCAAGGAATACCAGGTGCTTTAAGCTTTTGGAATTTTTTCACTTAGTATATAATAAATTTGGCAAAAAATAGAGTCAATGCCCGATCTCTGAATATAAGCAGGTTTGGGCCAGGTTAGTACATGGATGGGAGACTGCCTGGGAATACCAGGTGCTTTAAATTTTTGGATATTTTTCACAAATTATATAATATTCTTGCAAAAAAAAAAAAAGAAGAAGTCAATGCCCGATCTCTGAATCTTAGCAGGTTAAGGTCTGGTTAGTACTTGAATGATAGACCGCCAAGGAATACCAGGTGCTTTAAGCTTTTGGAATTTTTTCACTTAGTATATAATAAATTTGGCAAAAAATAGAGTCAATGCCCGATCTCTGAATATAAGCAGGTTTGGGCCAGGTTAGTACTTGGATGAGAGACCGCCTAGGAATACCAGGTGCTTTAAGCTTTTGGGGTTTCTTTCCTACTTTTATAATGTACTGGCGAGTAGATTGGCTGATCTTTAAATAGCCTTCTCTTTGCAGCAGTCTTCGCTTATGGCCATACCAGCCTGGCTATGCCCGATCTTGTCTGATCTTGGAAGCTAAGCAGGTTTGGGCCTGGTTAGTGCCTGGATGGGAGACCGCCTGGGAATGCCAGGTACTCTAAGCTATTTTGAAATTTTTCACTTAGTATATAATAATTTTGCCAAAAAATAGAGTCAATGCCCGATCTCTGAATATAAGCAGGTTTGGGCCAGGTTAGTACATGGATGGGAGACTGCCTGGGAATATCAGGTGCTTTAATTTTTTGGATATTTTTCACGAATTATATAATAATCTTGCAAAAAAAAAAAAAAAAAAAAAAAAGAGTCAATGCCCGATCTCTGAATCTTAGCAGGTTTAGGTCTGGTTAGTACTTGGATGAGAGACCGCCAAGGAATACCAGGTGCTTTAAGCTTTTGGAATTTTTTCACTTAGTATATAATAAATTTGGCAAAAAATAGAGTCAGTGCCCGATCTCTGAATATAAGCAGGTTTGGGCCAGGTTAGTACATGGATGGGAGACTGCCTGGGAATACCAGGTGCTTTAAATTTTTGGATATTTTTAACAAATTATATAATAATCTTGCAAAAAAAAAAAAAAAAAAGAAGAAGTCAATGCCCGATATCTGAATCTTAGCAGTTTAAGGTCTGGTTAGTACTTGAATGATAGACCGCCAAGGAATACCAGGTGCTTTAAGCTTTTGGAATTTTTTCACTTAGTATATAATAAATTTGGCAAAAAATAGAGTCAATGCCCGATCTCTGAATATAAGCAGGTTTGGGCCAGGTTAGTACTTGGATGAGAGACCGCCTAGGAATACCAGGTGCTTTAAGCTTTTGGGGTTTCTTTCCTACTTTTATAATGTACTGGCGAGTAGATTGGCTGATCTTTAAATAGCCTTCTCTTTGCAGCAGTCTTCGCTTATGGCCATACCAGCCTGGCTATGCCCGATCTTGTCTGATCTCGTAAGCTAAGCAGGTTTGGGCCTGGTTAGTGCCTGGATGGGAGACAGCCTGGGAATACCAGGTACTGTAAGCTTTTTTGAAATTTTTCACTTAGTATATAATAATTTTGCCAAAAAATAGAGTCAATGCCCGATCTCTGAATATAAGCAGGTTTGCGCCAGGTTAGTACATGGATGGGAGACTGCCTGGGAATATCAGGTGCTTTACATTTTTGGATATTTTTCATGAATTATATAATATTCTTGCAAAAAAAAAAAAAAAAAAAGAGTCAATGCCCGATCTCTGAATCTTAGCAGATTTAGGTCTGGTTAGTACTTGGATGAGAGACCGCCAAGGAATACCAGGTGCTTTAAGCTTTTGGAATTTTTTCACTTAGTATATAATAAATTTGGCAAAAAATAGACTCAATGCCTGATCTCTGAATATAAGCAGGTTTGCGCCAGGTTAGTACATGGATGGGAGACTGCCTGGGAATACCAGGTGCTTTAAATTTTTGGATATTTTTCACAAATTATATAATATTCTTGCAAAAAAAAAAAAAAAAAAGAGTCAATGCCCGATCTCTGAATCTTAGCAGATTTAGGTCTGGTTAGTACTTGGATGAGAGACCGCCAAGGAATACCAGGTGCTTTAAGCTTTTGGAATTTTTTCACTTAGTATATAATAAATTTGGCAAAAAATAGAGTCAATGCCCGATCTCTGAATATAAGCAGGTTTGGGCCAGGTTAGTACTTGGATGAGAGACCGCCTAGGAATACCAGGTGCTTTAAGCTTTTGGGGTTTCTTTCCTACTTTTATAATGTACTGGTGAGTAGATTGGCTGATCTTTAAATAGCCTTCTCTTTGCAGCAGTCTTCGCTTATGGCCATACCAGCCTGGCTATGCCCGACCTTGTCTGATCTTGGAAGCTAAGCAGGTTTGGGCCTGGTTAGTGCCTGGATGGGAGACCGCCTGGGAATGCCAGGTACTCTAAGCTATTTTGAAATTTTTCACTTAGTATATAATAATTTTGCCAAAAAATAGAGTCAATGCCCGATCTCTGAATATAAGCAGGTTTGCGCCAGGTTAGTACATGGATGGGAGACTGCCTGGGAATATCAGGTGCTTTAAATTTTTGGATATTTTTCACGAATTATATAATAATCTTGCAAAAAAAAAAAAAAAAAAAAAAAAAGAGTCAATGCCCGATCTCTGAATCTTAGCAGGTTTAGGTCTGGTTAGTACTTGGATGAGAGACCGCCAAGGAATACCAGGTGCTTTAAGCTTTTGGAATTTTTTCACTTAGTATATAATAAATTTGGCAAAAAATAGAGTCAGTGCCCGATCTCTGAATATAAGCAGGTTTGGGCCAGGTTAGTACATGGATGGGAGACTGCCTGGGAATACCAGGTGCTTTAAATTTTTGGATATTTTTAACAAATTATATAATAATCTTGCAAAAAAAAAAAAAAAAGAAGAAGTCAATGCCCGATATCTGAATCTTAGCAGTTTAAGGTCTGGTTAGTACTTGAATGATAGACCGCCAAGGAATACCAGGTGCTTTAAGCTTTTGGAATTTTTTCACTTAGTATATAATAAATTTGGCAAAAAATAGAGTCAATGCCCGATCTCTGAATATAAGCAGGTTTGGGCCAGGTTAGTACTTGGATGAGAGACCGCCTAGGAATACCAGGTGCTTTAAGCTTTTGGGGTTTCTTTCCTACTTTTATAATGTACTGGCGAGTAGATTGGCTGATCTTTAAATAGCCTTCTCTTTGCAGCAGTCTTCGCTTATGGCCATACCAGCCTGGCTATGCCCGATCTTGTCTGATCTCGTAAGCTAAGCAGGTTTGGGCCTGGTTAGTGCCTGGATGGGAGACAGCCTGGGAATACCAGGTACTGTAAGCTTTTTTGAAATTTTTCACTTAGTATATAATAATTTTGCCAAAAAATAGAGTCAATGCCCGATCTCTGAATATAAGCAGGTTTGCGCCAGGTTAGTACATGGATGGGAGACTGCCTGGGAATATCAGGTGCTTTACATTTTTGGATATTTTTCATGAATTATATAATATTCTTGCAAAAAAAAAAAAAAAAAAGAGTCAATGCCCGATCTCTGAATCTTAGCAGATTTAGGTCTGGTTAGTACTTGGATGAGAGACCGCCAAGGAATACCAGGTGCTTTAAGCTTTTGGAATTTTTTCACTTAGTATATAATAAATTTGGCAAAAAATAGACTCAATGCCTGATCTCTGAATATAAGCAGGTTTGCGCCAGGTTAGTACATGGATGGGAGACTGCCTGGGAATACCAGGTGCTTTAAATTTTTGGATATTTTTCACAAATTATATAATATTCTTGCAAAAAAAAAAAAAAAAGAGTCAATGCCCGATCTCTGAATCTTAGCAGATTTAGGTCTGGTTAGTACTTGGATGAGAGACCGCCAAGGAATACCAGGTGCTTTAAGCTTTTGGAATTTTTTCACTTAGTATATAATAAATTTGGCAAAAAATAGAGTCAATGCCCGATCTCTGAATATAAGCAGGTTTGGGCCAGGTTAGTACATGGATGGGAGACTGCCTGGGAGTACCAGGTGCTTTAAATTTTTGGATATTTTTCACGAATTATATAATATTCTTGCAAAAAAAAAAAAAAGAAGAAGTCAATGCCCGATCTCTGAATCTTAGCAGGTTAAGGTCTGGTTAGTACTTGAATGATAGACCGCCAAGGAATACCAGGTGCTTTAAGCTTTTGGATTTTTTTCACTTAGTATATAATAAATTTGGCAAAAAATAGAGTCAATGCCCGATCTCTGAATATAAGCAGGTTTGGGCCAGGTTAGTACTTGGATGAGAGACCGCCTAGGAATACCAGGTGCTTTAAGCTTTTGCGGTTTCTTTCCTACTTTTATAATGTACTGGCGAGTAGATTGGCTGATCTTTAAATAGCCTTCTCTTTGCAGCAGTCTTCGCTTATGGCCATACCAGCCTGGCTATGCCCGACCTTGTCTGATCTTGGAAGCTAAGCAGGTTTGGGCCTGGTTAGTGCCTGGATGGGAGACCGCCTGGGAATGCCAGGTACTCTAAGCTATTTTGAAATTTTTCACTTAGTATATAATAATTTTGCCAAAAAATAGAGTCAATGCCCGATCTCTGAATATAAGCAGGTTTGCGCCAGGTTAGTACATGGATGGGAGACTGCCTGGGAATATCAGGTGCTTTAAATTTTTGGATATTTTTCACGAATTATATAATAATCTTGCAAAAAAAAAAAAAAAAAAAAAAAGAGTCAATGCCCGATCTCTGAATCTTAGCAGGTTTAGGTCTGGTTAGTACTTGGATGAGAGACCGCCAAGGAATACCAGGTGCTTTAAGCTTTTGGAATTTTTTCACTTAGTATATAATAAATTTGGCAAAAAATAGAGTCAGTGCCCGATCTCTGAATATAAGCAGGTTTGGGCCAGGTTAGTACATGGATGGGAGACTGCCTGGGAATACCAGGTGCTTTAAATTTTTGGATATTTTTAACAAATTATATAATAATCATGCAAAAAAAAAAAAAAAAAGAAGAAGTCAATGCCCGATCTCTGAATCTTAGCAGTTTAAGGTCTGGTTAGTACTTGAATGATAGACCGCCAAGGAATACCAGGTGCTTTAAGCTTTTGGAATTTTTTCACTTAGTATATAATAAATTTGCCAAAAAATAGAGTCAATGCCCAATCTCTGAATATAAGCAGGTTTGGGCCAGGTTAGTACTTGGATGAGAGACCGCCTAGGAATACCAGGTGCTTTAAGCTTTTGGGGTTTCTTTCCTACTTTTATAATGTACTGGCGAGTAGATTGGCTGATCTTTAAATAGCCTTCTCTTTGCAGCAGTCTTCGCTTATGGCCATACCAGCCTGGCTATGCCCGATCTTGTCTGATCTCGTAAGCTAAGCAGGTTTGGGCCTGGTTAGTGCCTGGATGGGAGACAGCCTGGGAATACCAGGTACTGTAAGCTTTTTTGAAAATTTTCACTTAGTATATAATAATTTTGCCAAAAAATAGAGTCAATGCCCGATCTCTGAATATAAGCAGGTTTGCGCCAGGTTAGTACATGGATGGGAGACTGCCTGGGAATATCAGGTGCTTTACATTTTTGGATATTTTTCATGAATTATATAATATTCTTGCAAAAAAAAAAAAAAAAAAAGAGTCAATGCCCGATCTCTGAATCTTAGCAGATTTAGGTCTGGTTAGTACTTGGATGAGAGACCGCCAAGGAATACCAGGTGCTTTAAGCTTTTGGAATTTTTTCACTTAGTATATAATAAATTTGGCAAAAAATAGACTCAATGCCTGATCTCTGAATATAAGCAGGTTTGGGCCAGGTTAGTACATGGATGGGAGACTGCCTGGGAATACCAGGTGCTTTAAATTTTTGGATATTTTTCACAAATTATATAATAATCTTGCAAAAAAAAAAAAAAAAAAAGAGTCAATGCCCGATCTCTGAATTTTAGCAGGTTTAGGTCTAGTTAGTACTTGGATGAGAGACCGCCAAGGAATACCAGGTGCTTTAAGCTTTTGGAATTTTTTCACTTAGTATATAATAAATTTGGCAAAAAATAAAGTCAATGCCCGATCTCTGAATATAAGCAGGTTTGGGCCAGGTTAGTACATGGATGGGAGACTGCCTGGGAATACCAGGTGCTTTAAATTTTTGGATTTTTTTCACGAATTATATAATAATCTTGCAAAAAAAAAAAAAAAAGAAGAAGTCAATGCCCGATCTCTGAATCTTAGCAGGTTAAGGTCTGGTTAGTACTTGAATGATAGACCGCCAAGGAATACCAGGTGCTTTAAGCTTTTGGAATTTTTTCACTTAGTATATAATAAATTTGGCAAAAAATAGAGTCAATGCCCGATCTCTGAATATAAGCAGGTTTGGGCCAGGTTAGTACTTGGATGAGAGACCGCCTAGGAACACCAGGTGCTTTAAGCTTTTGGGGTTTCTTTCCTACTTTTATAATGTACTGGCGAGTAGATTGGCTGATTTTTAAATAGCCTTCTCTTTGCAGCAGTCTTCGCTTATGGCCATACCAGCCTGGCTATGCCCGATCTTGTCTGATCTCGGAAGCTAAGCAGGTTTGGGCCTGGTTAGTGCCTGGATGGGAGACCGCCTGGGAATGCCAGGTACTCTAAGCTATTTTGAAATTTTTCACTTAGTATATAATAATTTTGCCAAAAAATAGAGTCAATGCCCGATCTCTGAATATAAGCAGGTTTGCGCCAG